>NC_080848.1:625875-730875 GCF_030435755.1 Ochotona princeps | reverse complement strand
GGCCTGAGTCACGGCGGAGGGGCGGAAGTAACGGACGGGCTCGGGCCGCGCGCCGCGCCTTATTTAGTCAAGGAGGCCGCGGATTGGCCTGCGCACCGAGGGGCGGCGGCGGGGTCCCCGCACTCGCCGCCTGCAGGTAGGGGTGCGGGGCGCCGTGTCCCGCGCCGGGATTTTTTTTTTTCCTGATTTGCAGCTGGGCAGCTCCAACCTCGCCCAAGGTCACTCCAGGGCCGGCCTGCACCAGGGGACGGTGACACGGGGCGTCCGGGGCGAGGATGGGGGGCGGGCCGGAGTTGGGGTGCGGCTGCCTCCCCGCGCAAAGACTGAAATGGGCGCTGCCCAGGCCGCCCCACCTGGGCGTCTGCTCAGAGCGGTGCGGTGGACGGGGAGCCCGGCGCGAGGCCTCTGCTCCCTAGAGCCAGGGTCACCGTCTCTGCGTGCACCCCAGGCTGCGGCCCACCAGATGTCGGGGACCCTCGGGAAGGGCGGGGTCGCTCTACCTCGGGTTGGCTGGGAGGTGCAGTTTTCCCCACAGGAACCGGGAAGTTTTCCTGCCCTGAGCTCGCAGGCGGGTGGGCCGGTGCACTGCGTTGCTGCGGAGCTACAGCCACACCAAGGCCATGGGTGGGTGGGCGCCCTGTCCCGAATCCCTGGTGCCCAGCCTGGGGCTCTGCCCTGCACACAGTGGGCAGCCTGTGACCCGCCAGCCCAGGCCCAGTGCAGGCTTCCCCGTGCTCCAGCACCCCTCTGCAGGAGTAGCCATGCAGGGATGAGTGGACAGGTTGGGCAAGCTCATATGCTGGCACTCAGAGCAACGGGAGAGGGCGCAGCATGGCTCCCCAACGTCCTGGGGGCTGGGCACAGACATACCCAGGCCCCCAGTCTCGGCCTCAGCCTGCCCTTTCTGCTGCAGGACTTGGGGGGAGTAGACTGGACACTGGCACTCCTCGGGTCAGGGCAGCGGCGGCCGCTTGCCCCCAGCACAGCCCCTGCCCAAGAGCTGTACTGGTGTGCAAGCCAGCTGCTGTGCCCAGGCAGGAACTGGGCAGGCCAGCCGTGTCTGTGTGGCCATCTGGGGAGAGAAGCAGGAAACGAATCTGTCTATTGTTCTTTCAGATAAATAAACGTTTAAACAAAGTGTTGGAATGTGTGTGAGGGAGACCTGGGCCGGGGATGGGCAGCTAGTGTGTGTGTGTGTGTGTGTGTGTGTGTGTGTGTGAGGAACGGGCAGCTGGGTGTGTGTGTGTGTGTGTGTGGAACGGGCAGCTGGGGTGTGTGTGTGTGAGGAACGGGCAGCTGGGGTGTGTGTGTGTGAGGAACGGGCAGCTGGGGTGTGTGTGTGTGTGTGAGGAACGGGCAGCTGGGGGGTGTGTGTGTGTGTGAGGAACGGGCAGCTGGGGTGTGTGTGTGTGTGTGTGGAACGGGCAGCTGGGGTGTGTGTGTGTGTGTGTGTGTGGAACGGGCAGCTGGGTGTGTGTGTGTGTGTGTGTGGAACGGGCAGCTGGGGTGTGTGTGTGTGTGTGTGGAACGGGCAGCTGGTGTGTGTGTGTGTGTGTGTGTGAGGAACGGGCAGCTGGGGTGTGTGTGTGTGTGTGTGAGGAACGGGCAGCTGGGGTGTGTGTGTGTGAGGAACGGGCAGCTGGGGTGTGTGTGTGTGTGTGTGGAACGGGCAGCTGGGGTGTGTGTGTGTGTGTGTGTGGAACGGGCAGCTGGGTGTGTGTGTGTGTGTGTGTGGAACGGGCAGCTGGGGTGTGTGTGTGTGTGTGAGGAACGGGCAGCTGGGGTGTGTGTGTGTGTGTGAGGAACGGGCAGCTGGGGTGTGTGTGTGTGAGGAACGGGCAGCTGGGGTGTGTGTGTGTGTGTGTGGAACGGGCAGCTGGGGTGTGTGTGTGTGTGTGTGTGGAACGGGCAGCTGGGTGTGTGTGTGTGTGTGTGTGGAACGGGCAGCTGGGGTGTGTGTGTGTGTGTGGAACGGGCAGCTGGTGTGTGTGTGTGAGGAACGGGCAGCTGGGTGTGTGTGTGTGTGTGTGTGGAACGGGCAGCTGGGGTGTGTGTGTGTGTGGAACGGGCAGCTGGGGTGTGTGTGTGTGAGGAACGGGCAGCTGTGTGTGTGTGTGTGTGTGTGTGTGAGGAACGGGCAGCTGGGTGTGTGTGTGTGTGTGTGTGGAACGGGCAGCTGGTGTGTGTGTGTGAGGAACGGGCAGCTGGGTGTGTGTGTGTGTGTGTGTGGAACGGGCAGCTGGGGTGTGTGTGTGTGTGGAACGGGCAGCTGGGGTGTGTGTGTGTGAGGAACGGGCAGCTGTGTGTGTGTGTGTGTGTGTGTGTGAGGAACGGGCAGCTGGGTGTGTGTGTGTGTGTGTGTGGAACGGGCAGCTGGTGTGTGTGTGTGAGGAACGGGCAGCTGGGTGTGTGTGTGTGTGTGTGTGGAACGGGCAGCTGGGGTGTGTGTGTGTGTGGAACGGGCAGCTGGGGTGTGTGTGTGTGAGGAACGGGCAGCTGTGTGTGTGTGTGTGTGTGTGTGAGGAACGGGCAGCTGGGTGTGTGTGTGTGTGTGTGTGGAACGGGCAGCTGGTGTGTGTGTGTGTGTGTGTGTGTGTATGGAACGGGCAGCTGGTGTGTGTGTGAGGAACGGGCAGCTGGGGTGTGTGTGTGTGTGAGGAACGGGCAGCTGGGGTGTGTGTGTGTGTGTGTGTGTGTGAGGACGGGCAGCTGGGGTGTGTGTGTGTGTGTGTGAGGAACGGGCAGCTGGTGTGTGTGTGTGCGTGAGAGAGGTGGCAATGGGCAGCTGGCTGCTTAGTCAGCTGCCCAGCTCCCAGGCCCTGACTGACCCCGGATTCCCCTGCTTAGGTTCTGGCTCTCCCGTGGGCCCCACAGAGCCGCTGCCTCTTGTCCTGTGGGCACTGCCTGTCCCTGCGTCCTAGAAGGGACAGCACTGGGCAGTTTCCAGCCCAGCTCAGTCAGCTTGGTTGGTGCCCAGGCCAAACAGGGCTGCAGTCTAGAGGACCCCAGGCTGTGGGAAACAGACCCTGTGCCATACAGGCCAGCCCCCTGGGGACCCTCTGTTAGGACCCCAGCACCCACCTCATCTCTGGGTGCCCCTGTCCCGGACCCAGCACGGCCAGGGCAGAGGCACTGTAGTCCCCAGCCAAACCCCAGACGATGTCCAGCTGCAGCCATGCAGGTCACGCCTCCTGGTGGCCAGGAGGTAGGAGGGGCGGGGGACCCCCACCCCACTCCAGAATGCAGGGTTTGGGGGGGACATCCAGCTCTCCCAGGTTGGACTGCAGGAAAGGCAGGGAGGGAGATGGCTCCGTGCCACCTTCTGGCACCTCCCACTCGGCCCGGGCTAGGTCCTGCCTGGCACGGCGTCCCCACCTCGGGGTGCCTGTTTGCGATTGCAAGATTGCAGGGCTCAGGGCGGGGTACAGGTCACGCCTGCCCGGGCCTGGGGCCGCGCTGGGGAGCGGGTGCCCCAGAGCCACCGTGCCATCCTCAGGTGAGCCGCCAGGTGGCGCGGGGATCGGGTGTGCCACGCTGAGTCACCGCGGCCGCCTGGCGGGTGGGGAAGGTGGGGTGTGCACCCCGGCCAGCCCAGGAGCAGAAGCTGTGCGGTTGGCGGCGTCAGCCTGTGCTGCCTCCTGGGCACAGCTGGTCACACCTGAAGCACACAGCAAGGCGGTGCCCGCACACACACCTGTGCTCCCTGCTGGCCCCGGGAAGGGTGGGGACCAACAGGTGTCCTGAGCAGTCACTGCTCACTGACCTGGGTCTCCTGTACAGGGGAGAGGCCGCCCAGGCACTGGCCATGCTTACCAGCTCACCTTCATCTCTTTCCCGCAATTTCTGTTTTCTATGTTGTTTTTTTTCCTGTTGTTCTATTTAGACATGTCTGTTAATTATGTGCTGCCTTCTACATTAATTCTTTAATCTTATTTCTTTTATATCTCTTTAATTTTTTCACTTATTTATTTTTATTGCAAAATCAGATATACAGAGAGGAAGATCTTCCATCCAATGATTCACTCCCTAAGTGGCCACAATGGCTGGTGCTGTGCTGATCTGAAGCCAGGAGCCAGGAGGTTTTTGCAGGTCTCCTACATGGGTGCAGGGTCCCAAGGCTTTGGGCCGTCCTCGACTGCTTTTCCAGGCCACAGGCAGGGAGCTGGATGGGGAGTGAGGTGACTGGGATTAGAACCGGCACCTGTATGGGATGTGCTAGTCCCTGGCGCACTCAAAGTGAGGACCTCAGCTGTTCAGCTATGGTGCCGGGCCCTCTTTAGCTTTTATTTATTTATTTATTTTATCGGAAAGGCAGATTTACGGAGAGAAGAGACAGATCTGTGTGCTGGTTTACTCCCCAGGTGGCTGCAATGGCCAAGCTGAACTGAGTGGATTCACAGCCAAGAGCTTTTTCCAGGTTTCTGAAGACTTTAGGGACTCTCTGGCTGCCTTCCCAGGCCACCAACAGGGAGCTGGATGGGAAATGGGCCACCTGGACACGAATCGGTGTCCATATGGGATCCCGGTGCGTGCAAGGCGAGGACTTTAGCCATGAGGCTGCCTTGCCAGGCCCAATAAAAATAATTGTTAAAAAAAGAAAGTCCAAATGATGGCAAGCGACAGGACGTGCTACCATGCTGCCCTGTCACCCGACCAGTAGCACGGGGGCTCCCGCCACAGGAGCCCAGGCTGGGCTCGTCGTCCTGAGCTCTCGGAGTGCACAGAGTCCCCAGTCCGTCCCGCCTGTGGCTCCAGCCCCTAGCTGCAGTCAGCAGGGCTGGCTCCCCCACCTGGGATATGGGCTGGGGGGGTGCCTCTGTCCCAGGACCCCAGGCAGTCCCCCAGTCAGTGCAAGAATCTCCTGGGAGACTCCCTATCCTGCAGCAGGCTGGCAGAGACCCCTCTAGGTTCTATCCTGTGGCCCTTGGGGGCTTCTGATCTGAATGGGCCCGGGGGCTTCCAGCAGGGTCTAGGGGCTTCCAGACCCCCTTCTCACCTTTCCGGCTCCGCACGGGGCCGCTCCCTTCCTCTGCCAGCTATAGCCCCACAGGCAACGTCCAGGAGACCACACGGCGCTCTGCTGGGAGATCCCAGGTCCCTACAGGGATTCCTCACTGCCAGTGTGGAACCCGTTACCCTAAACCAGGGCTACAGCCCCGTAAGCTGAGCCAGTCCGACGTGAGCACCGCATGGCCCCAGCCCATGTAATGGAACCCTAGCTGAGTGCTGGCATGAAAAACTCATGAGGTAACCGGACCGCAGCCACGGGAGCAATGCTGGGGCCAGGCCCAAGTGCCTGGCACTTGAGAGCTCGGCTGTGCCCGCGTGCCGGGTGGCCTGGGCCGAGCGAGGATGGCAGGCTGTGTAGGCGAGGCCCCACGGTCCCTCTGTTCCTGTTTCCAGGGCTCAGGGCCGGCACAGCAGGAATACCTTTCCTGGCGGGTACCCCAGGTACCTAGTCGCCATGGCAGCAGGCATCCTGCTGGCCCCAGAGGTTATGTGTGGGTGGGGGTGTGGACACACTGAGGGGAGACAAGGTCCTGCCTGGCACGGCGTCCCCACCTCAGGGTGCCTGTTTGCAATTGCAAGATTGCAGGGCTCAGGGCGGGGTGCAGGTCACGCCTGCCCGGGTCTGGGGCTCCTGGCTCCGGTCCCACAGAGGTGGCCAGGAGTGTCCACACGGCCCCAAGAGGGGGTTGAGGCTCAGGCCCCAAGCAGCCCCTCGGCAGCATGAGGGAAGGCCCTGTGTGTACGCCCAGTAAGGATTATTCAGTCGTTCATGTAGGTAAGTGGAAGGGAAGCAGAGATCTTCCATCTGCAGACTTCCCAAGTGTTGCAAGAGCAGCCGGGCCTAGACCAGCCCTAAGTCAGGAGCCAGGCAGCTGCTCTGGGTCCACTGCATGGGTGCAAGGGCCAGGCCTTCGGGTTGTCCTCTTCCGCTTTCCCATACCATTAGCAGGGGCTGACCGGGATGTGGAGCAGCTGGGGCTCAGGATGCCCCTGGAGGATGTGGGCAGCCCAAAGGGCAGTCTAACCCATTATGCGACCACATAGGCCGCTCATAGCAGACTACTGGCTTGGGCATTGGGGACTGGCATCATGCATCACAGAGGGCATCCACCCCCAGCCCTGGCAGGAGGGGCAGTAGCTCTAGGGGTGGACAGGGCACTCCCACTGCCCAGGGCCTGGTGAGGGCTTTGCCCTGGCAAGGGGCTCCAGGGGGCGGTGCATAGCCTGGCCCTGTGTGGAGGGGCACAAATAGATGCACCCCCACCACATGCACGCACACACAGCAACCAGGCCCCAGGCAGGCAGATGGGCAAGAGCCTGTGAAGGGTCCTGGGGCTTCCCATGCCTGGGTGCAGCCCACGGGCCCCTACTGGCAGCTGCTTCTGGCCCTGCGACTGGGAAGCGGCCCGGAGCCAGACCCACTCAGCGCCTGGCGGCTGCGTGGCTCCCACAAGGCTGTGCCAGTGCCACTCAGCGCTAATGAGGCCTTTAGGCTAATGGGCGGGTGGAGCAAGCCCGGGCGGGTGGAGCAAGCCCAGGCGGGAGAGCAGGCGGGCATGGGGGCTGGGCAGTGTCCCCACCTGGGACTGCCCCCATGGCACACAGACCAGAGGGGGGTCTTCAGGTGCTTGGCCTGTCTCCCCCCACCCATCCCGTGCTCCAGGCCTGCCCTCACCACTGTGCGCTGCAAGAGGTGGGGGAGACGGCCTGGGGGTGTGCTCTACAGCCACCCACTCTGGCCCCCAGCTCCAGCCCCTCGGTGCTCCTGCCTGCTGACCACTCAAGCTGGTCCTGCTCCTCACCCATAGCATGGAGGGTGGAGAAAGGGCCCCCAAGCCTGCATCCACCTGGCTCTACACAGGGCCCAGCAGGGCCATGGGAGCCCCAGAGACTGTGGCGGGATGTGCTCTGCACCCCCGAGGGACCCAGGGTCACTCGTTGGCGAAGGCCTGGCATGGGCAGCTCCGTTCTCACCCTCCTGCTCCCTGCCCTAGAGGCAGGAGTGGGAGACAAGGAGGGAGAAAGCAGCTCCTCACCCGGCTCAGGATGCGCAGGGTGGAAGTGGGGGCCAGAGGCAGCCCACTCCAGCTCCTCCCCGCTGCCGACCTCCCGTCGGGCTGGACTCCCAGGGTGGCTCCAGGAACTGTGGTAGACTGGGCCCCAGCTGCCCCCTGCTGGGAAGTGGCAACTGCAGGGGACCACCCCAGGCTCGGGGAGGGAGCTCCGTGTTCACTGTCAGGGGTTCCAAGGTGCTCAGCCTGCAAGGAGGAGGCCCTGTGCCAGACATCAGGGAAGGAGTGTGCTATGGGCTGTAGGCGCATGGGCGATGCTCCCGGCAGCTGGAATCAGAGAAGTAACCGGATCCCATGAGGGTCTGGCGGCCGCCAGGGGGAGGGCTGTGATCGGGTTGCCGCGGCGTTTTCCACCGAGGAGCTGGGCCGGGCTGGGAGCCTGTGCGGCATGCCTGGGGGTCCTGAGGAGTCAGCCGCAGCAGAAAGGGGCCAAGCCCAGAGGCACAGCCCTCACGAGGTGGGACCTGTGGTCTGCCCGTGTGGCCAGCAAGGACCAGGAGTGACTGGCCCCCCTGGGGCTCCGCCTCGGTGCCCCCAGGAGAAGCTGAAATCCAAGCTGGGGGTGAAAACAGGCGGCCACTAAGCCGCTGGCTCTGATCCGCCCTCCCCGCCCGCCCCCTGCCGCCCTCTGGCCATGTAAGAGCTGTGGCCAATGCTTAGAGGCGCAGGTTCATGACACCGGCCGGGCCTGGGGGCTGTGGGCCAGGCGGGCTGAGCTGGGCCGTGCTGCGCGTGAGCGTGGGCAGGGCAGGGCAGGGCAGCCAGGCACGGGAGCTGGCCACGGGAGCCAGGCAGCCCCAGGATGCCGACCAACGGCCTGCACCAGGTGCTCAAGATCCAGTTCGGCTTGGTCAACGACGCCGACCGCTACCTGACGGCGGAGAGCTTCGGCTTCAAGGTGAATGCCTCGGCCCCCAGCCTCAAGCGGAAGCAGGTGTGGCTGCTGGAGCCTGACCCCGTCAGCGATGCAGCCGTACTCTTCCGCAGCAGCCACCTTGGCCGCTACCTGTCGGCTGCAGAGGACGGCCGCGTGGCCTGTGAGGCGGAGCGGCCCGGCCGTGACTGCCGCTTCCTGGTGCTGCCGCAGGCGGACGGGCGCTGGGCACTGCAGTCGGAGCCGCACGGCCGCTTCTTTGGTGGTGCGGAGGACCAGCTGTCCTGCTTCGCCACGGCCATCTCCGCCACTGAGCTGTGGACAGTGCACCTGGCTATCCACCCGCAGGCACACCTGCTGAGCATCAGCCGGCGGCGCTACGTGCACCTGTGCCTGCAGGAAGACGAGATGGCGGCAGACGGTGACATGCCATGGGGCGTGGACGCTCTGCTCACCCTCATCTTCCGAAGCCGCAGATACTGCCTGCGGGCTTGCGACAGCCGCTACCTGTGCAGCGACGGCCGCCTAGTGCGGGAGCCTGAGGCCCATGCCTGCTACACGCTGGAGTTCAAGGCGGGCAAGCTGGCGTTTAAGGACTGCGACGGCCGCTACCTGGCACCTGTGGGGCCGGCTGGCACGCTCAAGGCTGGCCGCAACACCAGACCTGGCAAGGATGAGCTCTTTGACCTGGAGCAGAGCCACCCGCAGGTGGTGCTGCTGGCTGCCAATGGCCGCTACGTCTCCGTGCGCCAAGGTAGGCGTGCGTGGGGCCAGACTCCGTGCTGGGCAGCCTGGATGCCGTTGAGGGGAGAGCCAGCCAGGTGGAGGGGCTGTGGGGCCTAGGACAGGCAGAGCCAGGGGCCAGTAGGGCAAGACACCAGCTACTTTCTGGAGGAGGGGGGGTGCAGGGCAGGGGCCTAGGTAGCATTGCCCCATGTGGCTACAGGAGGTGTGGTCAGCAGGCAGCCCTCCTAGCCCCTGGCTGTGTGGCCTAGCTCTGCCCCCTCCCGGTCACTCACTGCCTGTCAGCTGTGTGGCACAACTGTGAGCAGTGCCTGCTTGCCCATGTAGAAGCCGAGCCGAGTCACACACCACAGAGTGGCCTGGTACCCCCTGATCCTGGGGCTCTGCAGCCTGGCAGAGAAGCCTGGGTGCAGGTTCCCGCAGTGCGTCCTTGGGTGCCTGTAGGATGGCACCAGTCAGCTCAGGCCCAGGTGCTGCGTCCTAGGGGCAGGGGCCCATTGTGAGCCCTGCACAGCCAGCTCAGGCCCAGTCCCCTGTGCATGAGCGTCTGTCCTGGCTGCCCCTTTCCTGGGTCAGGTCACTTCCCGTCATGCTGCTTCCTGGGCTGGGTTCAGCGATACAGGTCAGGGAGACAGTGGGTGTGGGAAATGTCCGCTCCGTGGACTGTGGACACAGGCCAGTGACATACAGTGTCTGCTTGCATAGCCTGGGTGCGCTGGCTGTGTCACCCTGATGCTGGTGGTGGGACAGGCAGTGGTGCTAGGGTGACAAGTGGAGCAAGGAGTGGCGATGGTGTCTGTGGCAGTGGCCAAGGACAGTGGTGGGGACAGCATGGGAGGCCACGGTGAGCCATGGTTGCTCCTGTCCAGCCTGTACCTGGCGTGGTACTTGCAGGAGGAGTGGCCCAGCAGCACCAATCAAGGGCAGGGCTGATGGGGGACCAAGGGAGGGATGGGGTGGGTGCAGCAGGCAGGGTAGGGGTTGGGCACTGCCTATCCCTGCCTCCTGGGGGATCCTGAGTGCCCACCTGGCAGCTCCCCCTCCTCCATCACGTATGCTGAAGACAGGAACAGGGCCTACTGCCACCTGCCCAGGTGACCGGAACGCTGGTGGCGTGCTCTGAGCTGGAGCCAGGGGGCCTGGGCACTTGGGCAGGACCAGCGAGCTCCATTCTTCCCCCTGGGGACCCCTCTAGGGTCAGCTCTGATTTCAGCTGGCATTCTTAGGGCCAGAGCGAGTTGGGGGCAATGTCCTCCTTCTCCCAACACTCCTGATCCTGCCCCCCCCCATTCCCTGAGCAGAACCCTCCTGCCTCTTCTGGGCGCAGGTCCCACTGCCTGGCCAGCTCCCTCCTAAGGAGGGGCCAGTTTCCACCAGGGGAAGGGACACATGTCCAGGCTGGAGGAGGCACCTGTGGCAGGGCAGCCTTGGCCTGGGGGAGCCCTGCTGGGGACTTGCCTATCCCTCACTGCCCATGGGACCCACACAGCTGTAAGGCCAGCAGGGGCTGGGCCCCGGGTTCCTGACCACTCTCCCCTTCCCCAGCCTGGCACCCAGGGCCCAGTTGCCATGGAAATGGGAGTGCGGTGTGTATGTGTGTGGGGGGCAAGCAGCTGCAGTCCACTCCCGCCCCCTCTTGGGAGCAGCGGGTGTGAGACCCTCAGCTGTAGTGACATGGCCAGCTGCAGGTGGAAGGACACCCCCCAGGGTGCACCTGCGGCTTAGGGGCACTATAAATAGAGCAGAGGCAAGCCGCTTACTGACCAGCACCCTGGGGGATTTGCAGGCACGAAGGGCCTGTGCGTCAAAGCTCCCTCGGGCACTGTGTGCCCAGTGGCAACCCTGGACACTTCTATGGAAGACCCTCTGCCTGCTCCAGGGGTGGGGGGCACGCCCTGGCCCCAGGGGTTTCTCTTCTCCTCCCGGCAGGGGTCAACATCTCAGCCAATCAGGACGAAGAACTGGACCACGAGACCTTCCTGATGCAGATTGACCAGCAGACCGCCAAGTGCACCTTCTACTGCTGCACGGGGGGCTACTGGAGCCTGGTCACGCACGGGGGCATCCAGGCTACGGCCACGCAAGTGTGAGTGCGCCCATCCCGCCCGCACCTGCCCTGCCCCTCACGCCGGCCGCTCACCCGCCCCTGCCCCTGCAGCTCGGCCAGCACCATGTTCGAGGTGGAGTGGCGCGGCCGGCGAGTGGCGCTCCGAGCCAGCAATGGGCGCTACGTGTCCATGAAGAAGAACGGGCAGCTGGCGGCCACCGGCGACTTCGTGGGTGAGGCTCCCCGCCGCTCGGGGAGGCGGGACGGCCCGGGCGCGGGGACCCGGCCCCACACGCCCTCTCCCACCAGGCCCGGACGAGGAGTTCACGCTCAAGCTCATCAACCGGCCCATGCTGGTGCTGCGCGGCCTGGACGGCTTCGTGTGCCACCGCCGCGGCTCCAACCAGCTGGACACGAACCGCTCCGTCTACGACGTGTTCCACCTCAGCTTCAGCGACGGCGCCTACCAGATCCGAGGTGCGGCCGCGGCGGGCCCGGGGCGGCGGAGGGGCGTGCGCGCCGCCCGCCCACACCGTGCCGTCCCCCCACAGGTCGCCGCGGCGGCTTCTGGAACACGGGCAGCCACGGCAGCGTGCGCAGCGACGGCGAGCGCGCCGAGGACTTCGTGTTCGAGTTCCGCGAGTGCGGCCGCCTGGCCATCCGCGCCCGCAGCGGCAAGTACCTGCGCGGCGGTGCGTCGGGGCTGCTGCGCGCCGACGCCGATGCGCCCTCCGAGGCCGCGCTCTGGGAGTACTGAGGCTGTGCCTGCATTAAACCCGTCTGTCCCGCAGCTCGCGTGGGCTCCCTGGCCCGCAGGGGCACCCCTGCCTCAGCACCAACGCCGGTCCTGAGCTC
The DNA here is from genome assembly GCF_030435755.1 of Ochotona princeps. Taxonomy (NCBI): domain Eukaryota; kingdom Metazoa; phylum Chordata; class Mammalia; order Lagomorpha; family Ochotonidae; genus Ochotona; species Ochotona princeps. The sequence goes on along the minus strand of NC_080848.1, from coordinate 719,273 downwards.
CCTCCTTGGGGTGGAGACCCCTTCCCTAAATCCCCCAAGTCTTACTGTAGCCCTGGGAGGACCTGGGGACCCTCCAAGGAAGTCCAGCGGGCAGGGAAGGCGCAGTCCAGCAGCTTGGTCCGCTGAGGGACCAAGGCGGCTGCACCCTGGGCTTCCACTGTGGCATCTGTGAACAAGGCAGGGCCATGGGCCTCGGCTGCCCCCTGGTGCAGGCGGGGTGTTGGCAGCGCCATGTTGTGGCCTCCTCAGAGCATCCAGCAGGGTAAAGCTGGCTGACCCTGCCAGGAAGAACCCCTGCCCACTGACTGGAGGGGACGCTGCGCCTGGCTGGAGGCCAGGGAGGGCTCAGGTTGCCCCGATCTGCAGGGTCCCCTGTGGGTCCAGGGGTGCAGGCCTCCTGGGACCCCCACTGGGCCCAGGTCACAAGGCGCAGTGGCTTTAGAGGGAGCTCAGGGAAGAATCAAGAAAAACCACCACAGTGTGAACTGACAGGAAGTTCCCTTATCACACGAGGTCACAGTGCAGGGCAAGCACCAAGGGGCACGTGGAAGGCCCCCCTCTCGTCAGGACAGCCCCCAAACCAGGGCCTTGCCTGGGCAACAGAAGACAGGGGAACACAAGGCTCCCAGGGCGACGATCCACCAAGTGACCGGGGGACAGTGCACAGTGGCGGCCACAGACCACAGAGTGGCCAAGAGAGCGTGGATGGGGCTGGCCATGGGACCACATCCCAGTGGGCAGTCGGGTCCAAAGGGCAGCCACAATAATCCTCACAGATGCACCGGGTGGCCCAGCCCTGCTCCTCCTCCTCACGGCCTCCCCGTCCATTCTCAGCGCTGCAGTGAGGCCCCTCCATTTGTGGCTCCAGCTGACGACTGGCCAGTCTGGCGTCCTGGGCTTCTCTCTGTGACACAAGACGTGGCCAAAGGCCATGGGGGCCAGGGGCTGTTGGCTATGGGGGCTTGTGGGCCGTGGGGCCTGGAGGGTCGGGGGCTATGGGCCGTGGGGGCTGTGGGGGCCTGGAGGGCTGTGGGGGCTATGGGCAGTGGGGGCTGTGGGGCCTGGAGGGCAGGGAGGGCTGAGGGCTGTGGGGGCCGGGAGGGCCGGGGGCAGGGAGGGCTGAGGGCTGTGGGGGCAGGGAAGGCCGGGGGCAGGGAGGGCTGAGGGCTGTGAGGGCCTGGAGGGCCGCGGGCAGGGAGGGCTGAGGGCTGTGGGGGCAGGGAAGGCCGGGGGCAGGGAGGGCTGAGGGCTGTGGGGGCAGGGAAGGCTGGGGGCTGTGGGCAGTGAGGGCTGTGGGGGCAGGGAAGGCCAGGGGCAGGGAGGGCCGTGGGCCATGAGGGCCGTGGGCCATGAGGGCCGTGGGCTGGCAGGCAGCTCAGAGCAGCACAAGGCTGGGGTTACGCAGCTGTCCGTACACCTCCAGGAGCCGCTGAGCCGCTGTACAGGCACCGGTCTCGTCCTCCGTGCACAGCTGGTCGCGCAGGACCTGCACCTCCCGTAGCAGCATCTGCAGGGCAGGGCAGGGCTCAGGCCCCAGGGGACAGCCCTCACACTGGCCCCTGGAGGCGGTGCCTCACCTCATGGTTGGCGTGGATCTGTCGTAGGTACTGCACACGAAGCTCAGGGGGGTTGGAGCCCCGAGCAGTCTGCTCCATGACCATTGCCTGCGGACACAGGGAGAGGCCCCAGCGGTGCTGGCCACCTCTGCCTTGGCCCCCACCCCACACCCTCACCTTGCCCTGGGTTCTATCCAGGGACCCCACCACACTTGGCTCCTGGGGAGCTTGTCCAGCTGCCAAGGCCTAGACCACCATCCCTACTGCGCACAGAGGCCTGGCACTGCTTCACGCAGCTGTCTGCCTTGGGGCAGAGAAGCCAGCGCCCACTGAGAGGAGCCCAGTTCAGCCCAGGGCCTGAGTGCCCTCAGGTGCCCGGAGGGGCAGGGTGTAAGCAGAGCCCGCCTGGTGTGGATGGAGAGGAGGCCCGACCCCAGGGGCTGGGCCATGACTGAGCCTCTGGGGTCCCTGTGGGCTGCAGAAGGTGTCAGGTGACAGGCCACCCCAGCTGCCAGTTCTCATGCAGTCTAGACACTCACAGTCACTGGAACTCTACGCCTGCTCCTGAGTTGGGAGGAGGGGCAGGGCCTGTGCTGACAAGCAGCCCACCGCCCTGAACAGTGCATGCTGGCTCCCGTGGCCACCCCACGAGCTCACACGTCAGGGGCCCACATGGCGCCCGGCAGTGGGCATTGCCTCCTGGCTGGGACAGGCCAAGTGTGGGGTACCACAAGCCCAGGTCCCTGGGTGTGGCTTACATCCAAGAACTTCAAGCCCCAGCCAGTCACAGGCATGACGGAGAGGTGACAGGTGATGGGGGCTGACTGAGCTCCAGGGAGACGCTGGCCCAGGAAGGGGTTCTGAGGCCTGGGTGCTACGGGCGTCCCCCCAGCAGGGAGCCCCAGGGCTGCAGAGGCCTGGCAATCATGCTGCTGCTGCTCGGGGAAAACATGGGCTTTGGCCTCCCTTGAGTCCCCAGCCATGGCCGCACTCCTCCCCTCCCGCAGTGCCACGCACCTGCAAGCGGCTGGTGACAGCATGGTGTGTCCGGCACAAGCTGGCCAGGGAGGAGCACTCTAGCTGGATCTCCACAGCCTCGATGGGCCCTGCTGGGCTCAGCTCCGTCAGGGCCACCTGCAGACAGTGTTGCTGGTGGGGTTTGGGGACGCAGGCCGGCAGCATCTGAGGCCTGGGGTGTGGGGACCCCAGAAGCCAATACTTGATGACCCCTTGGCTGCTGCAGGGCAGGGAGCGGGCTCAGTTGAACCCCGACCTTTGTGGGGTCTCCTCCAAGCAGCGGGAGGGGCCTCAGCTAGGGCTGGTGGCCCAGTGACCCTCCCACAGCTCTTGGCACACTCATATCACCTGGATAGGCCTCGGTGCCTGCAGGGTCCCAGGGCAGGAAGGTATGCGGGTGGCAGGGCTGAAGTGGCTCAGGAGATGCAAGACGCCCTGGGCAGGGCTTTCTGTGTCCCCACCAGGGCTGTGGGCCCACCCAGGGCGGGCTGGGTCGGTGCATCTCAGCCCGGTAGCTCCCGAGATCCGCACCGTGGCCCAGCAAGTCCACTCCGAGAAACCCCAGCTCCCGGGCCCTGCTTGCCTCACGGACGATGAGGTGGACGTCTGTGCCGTCGGGGGCCACTCCTTGGATCGAGGACAGTGTCTGGGCCCTCACGGCCTCTGCGGCAGGGTTCTCAGCCAGGAGCCACCGCAGTGTGGCACAACTCAATGAGCCACCTGCAGCAGAGACCAAGGGTCAGGACCATGAACGTGACAGGAATGCCCACTGAGACTGCCCAGCTCCCGCTGGCAGCCCGGAGCGCACCAGCCACAGCAGCCACGCTGCCACCCATGCTGCGGCCGTGCTGTCTGGCACCTGGGGCAGGCAAGCGGGTCGTCCCAGCGGCTCCACGGGGCCTACAAGGGGAGGGCTGGCCTGTCCACCAGCTCTGAGCCACAGCTCCACTGACCTACACCCCCAGCCTGCAGCGCGGTCCTCAGCAGTTCAGCTGACACCTTGACGGAGGCCACCGACGGGGGCAGGTACTTGGCGCGCAGGGAGGCAGGGCCGGCCAGCTTGCCCGCCCTCTGGCAGGACTCCAGGAAGGTGTCCACGGGGTCAGGGCCCGGGCCGAGCAGGCTGGGGGCGGCAGGCAGGCCGGGGAAGCGCAGACACTGCAGCACGTCCACCGTGTGTCTACCCAGCGGCAGGCAGACGCCACCCTGCTCACGCAGCACTGCCAGGGGCCCCGCGGCCGGACAGGGCTCTTCCAGGGCGTCCTCTGAGGCCAGGGCCTCGCCCAGCACCTCCCGCAGGCTGTAGAAGAGCGCGCAGGACACGGTCATTGGCAGGTCCAGCTCCCCGCTCTCGCTGGGGCCCAGCTGCAGCGTCACCTCTCGCCGCCCACTGGGGCCAAGCCGGGGAATGGGGACGGTGTAGGTGATGGCCGAGCTGACCGAGTCCAGGGCCAGGGCTGAGGAGCAACTGAGCACCTGCACGCACAGGGTCCAGCCCTGGTCCAGGTGGAAGTGGCTGCTATTGTACAGCTGGCAGGTGGCCGTCAGCATGTCCTGCAGGTGCAGGCGGCTCCAGCCGGCTGTGATGGTGCAGGAGACTGGCCGGGCGCCCTCGGGGCTCGAGAGCAGGGCACAGCTCACGTCCATGGCCTCGTGCAGGCTGGCCAGGGCCTTGTTCCGCTGCTCCAGCGCTTTTTTCAACAGTGACACTCTAGAGAGAGCAGGTTGGATGGGGGTGGGGAGGGGGCCGCACCCTGAGCCTCCGCCTGGGTCCCCCTAGGCAGCAGGATGCATGGAACCTTGCCTGGGTGGAAGCAGAGTGGTAAGGCCATGCCCCCATCCCAGCCCAAGCAGCCCTCCACTATAGGCCCAGCTGCTCACCGCTCGGACACGCTGCCGATCCCACAGAGAAGTTCCTTTATTCTCCGACCCATGTCCGCCCTGGCCACCCGGGCTGGGCCAGCCTCCTTGACGTCCAGGGCCAGGCTGCAGGCCATCAGGCGGCCCTTGGTGGACAGGCCCAGGAGTTTGGTGCCACCTGGTGACCGACACACAGAAGGCCCAGTCAGCAGGTGGCAGCCCTGGCATCTGGCAGCATCTCCCAGCTGGCACTGAAGGAAGATGCCACCTTGGGGCTGAGGCTGGGGTCTCAGGAGACCTGGGGCATCCCCACCAGCTGGTAATTGGGGTCGATGGTCAGGTCAGCCTGACGGGGGCCTCCACCCCTCCATTCCTCCCATCCCAATCCTGGAGCACAGGAAGGCCGCCTTGGCGCCATGGGGCCTTCCTGTGAGCTCCCCTGCTGCCCTGAGAAGCCCTGGCACCTACCTCCGGGGCTTGTGTGCAACACAGAGAGCGCCACGGCGCTGCAGATGCTCAGGCCGGTTGGGCACAGCAGTGGGGGCAGGCCTCCTTCAGGCCATGCGCGGTCCATGCGGGCACTGGCGTTCCCAGCCAGGTCCACCTCGCAGAGCTCAGTGGGCGTGCTGTAGTACAGGCGGCTCTGCCTCCTGCTGGCAGCACACAGTGCGGGCCCTGGCAGGCAGTACTCCTGCACCTCGGGCACCAGGCCCCCCGCCTCATTCCAGCTGGCCCGGATGGCTAGAGTTCGGCCGTGGTGGCCAAGGGCCACCAGGCAGTCAGCGGGTGCGTCTCCTGGAGGCAGTGCGTCCCCTGCGGTGTCCAGGGCCTGCGCCTCAGTCCTCAGGGCCCCCAGGAAGACGACAGGCTCCTCGAGGTGATGGAGGACCTTGACCAGGGCCTTTGGGTCCCCGGGAGCCGAGTGGGAGGTGACCAGGGCCCTGAGGACCACCCCGCAGAGCTGGCCGTCAGGGAGGCCGCAGAGGACCACCGGGGACTCGAGGAGAGTGGCGTCGGTCCCGAAGAGCAGCCCAAAGAGGGCCTCGGCCAGCACCAGGTGCGCGCAGGCCCCGGGGCCTGGCAGGCACGCCCAACGCAACACGGGCAGGAACTGGGCCTCCTCGGGCTCCCCGGCCAGGACCGGGGGCGCGCAGGGTGACAGTGCCACTTCGCCGATCCGGGCGTCCCGCTGCAGCTCTTGCCCCGGGCAGGGGCGCTGGAAGGCCTGCAGCGTCCACCCGGCGGGGCTCTGCTCCAGGGCCAGCAGCACCTCGTCCAGCACCGCGAAGGCGCGCAGCCCCTCGCCAGGCAGCACGCAGGCCTCCGGGCCCACGGGGATGACCGGGGAGGGGAGCTCGCCGTCCCCGCCGTACTCGCCCGCCGGGTCGTCCTGGCTGCCCGATCTGCGAGGACCACAGGGCCGAGGGTCAGCGCGGCCTTGCTGACCGGGGCAGCAGGGGGCTGTCCCCGGGCCCAGCGGGGCGGCGCTCACCTGCCCGGGCGCTCCAGCGGCAGACAGTACACGCCCTCGCGGGCGCACAGCACGTACAGCGCCCTGCGCGGCGCCACGAGCTCCAGGTGCCACACGCGAGCCGGGAGCTGGAAGACGGCCTGCGGGGGACAGGCGCTGGGGGTGGGCTTCCCGCCCGCCGCCCGCCGCCCGCCGCCCACCACCGCCGCCCACCACCGCCGCCCGCCGCCCACCACCGCCGCCCACCACCGCCGCCCACCACCGCCGCCCGCCGCCCACCGCCCGGCCCACCACCGCCCGGCCCCGCCGCGGCGCTCACGGTCAGCAGCCCGCCTTCCTGGTCGTACACGTAGACGAACTCGCTCCCGGTGGAGACGAAGATCTCTGCCTCGTGGCACACGACGCGGGGCTTGCCCGCCGCCAGGCCCCCGAGGGGGCAGCGGAAACCCGCCAAGTAGCGGACGCGCGGCTCGGGGCCGGCCATCGCGCGGGGCGCCTGCCAGACCTCCGCCGCCTCTGCCGTAAAGCGGGGCGGCGTGGGCGGGGTCGGCCGTGAGTGGGCGGGGCCGGACCGGCCGTGAGTGGGCGGGGCCGGACCCGGCGTGGTCGGCCGTGAGTGGGCGGGGCGGGACCGGCCTGAGTGGGCGGGGCCGAACCCGGCGTGGTCGGCAGGGAGTGGGCGGGCCCTAGCCGACACTGCGACCCCGCTGGACCTCCGCTCCTGGACCCCGGCGGCTCCCGCCCTTCGCACAGGGCGCCTTCTGCAGTCAGGGAGAGCGCAGGGCGGGTCGGGAGCACCTGGACTCCAGAGCTTCGGTCAGGTGCCCGCTACCTCCGGAGGAGCTGTGAACGCGGCGAGGCCCAGAGCCAGGCTGTCTGCTAGGCCGCTGGCCAGGTCCGCGGGCCGGCTACCCCCGTGGGATCCTGCGAATGTGCACCGGGGATGCCGCTGCGTGGGAGATGGGATGGACCTCCAGGCCTGCACCTGGCACAGCCTTGGCTGTCTGAGGAAGAGGGCAGTGGGGAGACGCGGAGGCCGTGCACACAGGGCCCTTCTCCAGGGACCCACTGCCTCCCACCAGGATGCTGAGAGTGATGCCCTCCGCAAAGAGGACAGAGCCACAGCAGCCCCCGGACGCTCTGTGATGGGATTCAGGCCCACTGGCCAGGGCGACAGAACCCAGGGCACACTCCTCCCCCTTGCAGCCTGGTCATGGGCCTTGTCCACCCCTTGACGGTGTCACCTGGCTGAAAGGCGGCAGGTGGGTGGCCTCCCAAGAGCTGTGCCTGCAGCAGCTCTGCTCTGTTCTTCCATGGGGGTGCTGGGTGGAACAGGGAGCCGAGGCACAGAGGGCCCCTCCGCAGCAGACACGGGTGGCCCAGTCGGCGCAAGGAAACACGACACGGGGCAGCGCGGGCCTTCCGGCGCCTTTATTGGGTTCCACTGCAAGGCCGAGGTCACTGCGTGCAAGCAGCCCCCGACACACACCTGCGAACGCCAAGGGGGGCCACACGCAGGCACCCATGTCCCAGAGGCGGCCACGCCAACCTGACAGGTGCTTTGCCACCTGCCGAGCGTCCTGCAGCCCAGGGGCCCGTGATGAGGGGTGGGCTGGAGCGGCCGTCTGAGCCACTCGGCTTTGGGCAGAGAAAGCCAGCCCAGAGCAGAGGTAACAGTCCCCCTCAGCGGCAAAGCACATGAGCCAGGGACGCCAGGACCAAGAGGAGACGGTGGCCATCAGGTCTCAGGGCAGCTCAGGGAGCAGAGGGGGGCTGCAGCCTGGGCGGCCACCGAGACAGCCCTGGGCACCAGCCACCCTCCTTGCCCAAGCCATGAGGTGGGTCTGCAGTGGCCCCGTGCCTAGCGCCATGAGGGCTGGGCCGGCCTCTCCTGCAGGTCGTTAAGGCAAAGAGGCGCACAGGTGCCACAGCACGCACACGGGGGCCCAGGCCCAGTGGAGCCAGCCTGGCCCTGCACCGGCTGTGCCCCTTTGGCAGCCAGCAGCTGCCTTGCTGGGCCAGGGCAGCGAGGGAGCGAGCGTGGGAGCACGTGTCGGGTCTGAGCAGTGCCCCCAGAGCTGGTGCCTGCCGCCTGCCCTGGGGCTCGGTGTCCTGGGGCTCGGTCCGCATCTCAGGCACTGAGGTTACTTCAGAGCGGAGCCGGCTGTGCCCTGCGAGTTGTCACCTCCTCAGGGCTGCACTGCAGGGACGCAGCACACACCAGGCTCACGCCCCGCCAGCTTTAGCCTAAAAAAATAAATAGAAGTCTTCTGGGCAGGAATTGTGGAAACTGTTATTACAACCGACATGTCGTTCATGCTGCCTGGTTCCGGGAGTGGCAGCGCGTCAGCCAGCCTGGCCGCAGACGAGCCCAGGGATCTGACCGGAAAGGCAGGGTGGGACAGGGAGCAAGAGCATCAAGGGGTTGGGTGAAGAAAGCGGGGGAGGGGGCAGCAGCCCTCTGGGTGCCCGTTCCAGGTGGCGGTGCAGAGGCCTGGCTCTCAGGCCAGCTGCGAGGTGTCTGCAGGTCATGTTCAGCCGCAACCCCAGTGGGCACTGCCTCCGGGAAGAGCTGTGCTGAGCTTTGGGGACCCCAGGGCAGTGTGCCCTACCACGCTCCCGTGGGGCTCGCCCTAGGCCCTGGGGAGGCTGCACATCTCGCAGTGGCCGGTGCCCGGGGGGTTCATGAAGGTGCAGTGCTGGCAGGCCCACATGGCTGCTGAGGTGGCGCGCGCCGAGCCCCCGACGGCGCCATACTCCTGCAGGCCTGGAAGCTGCACACCGACCGTGCCTGCAGGGGACAAGAGGCACATGGTGGTCACTTGTATGTGAGCAGAACCCACAGCCTTGAGCTCACTGCGAGGACTCCACGCACAGCATGGAGCTGTGTGGCTCCAGCACCAACTCTGCCACAGTGATGTGGCACGGCTGCGTCTGGTACAGAGCCATGTGATGTGAGCCATTCCCTCAGGTTTGCAGCCAGAGCCGCAGGGACCAGCCCTGGGTCTGGCTCTCCAGACACGTGGCAGAACCACAGTGTGGGGGCACAGCCCTTTCCTGCCACCCTGAGAGCTCGAAGAAGGCTCTACAAGGACCATCCTTTGCTGGGGCCACGCCAAGCGCCCACAGTGCCCACAGCACATGCAGCCAGGCACTCACTGCACAGTTGCTCGATGGTGGCCCACTGCTCTGACTTCTTCCACGTCTGAGCCAGCTCCTCATTCCTGGTTCTCACGGCCTCCAGCAGCAAGCTGATGCTGTCCTGCAACAAGCCACAGGGTTGGGCCCGGTGTGCTAGCCTAGTGGCTGAAGTCGTCGCCTTGCATGTACCAGGATCCCATATGGATGCTGGTTCACGTCCTGACTACTCCACTTCCCATCCAGCTCCCTGCTTGTGGCCTGGGAAAGACAGTCAAGGATAGCGCAAAGCCTTGGGACCCTGCACCCACATGGGAGACCCGGAAGAAGTTCTTGGCTCCTAGCTTCAGATCAGCTCAGCTCTGGCCCTTGTGGCCACTTGGCGAGTGAACCAGTGGGTGGAAGATCTTTTTCTCCTTCTCTCTGTGTATCTGACTTTCCAATAAAAATAAATAAACTTTATCACCTTGGAGTCCCCAAGGGTACAGAGGGTCACAGCTCCTCGGCGAAGGAAGGGAGATGACCCTCCCCAGGGAGCTGCGAGCCAGCGTCCCAGCCCCATCTGTCTACATACAGAGCCGGGTGAAGCATCACAGCACAGACCCACCTGCAGGGGCATGACGTCATTGGTGACCAGAAAGAGTAGCAGGTGGAAGTCAGAGATGGTGTCCAGGAACACGGACGAGGTGTTCTGGGACAGGTAGGTGGCCAGACTGTGGAAGTCCTGGGGAGAGGGCCGGGAGTCAGAAGTGGGGAGACTACAGGAGCAGGGCCAAGCCTCCGTGGAGAGACACGACCAGCCCGCCCAACAGTGACACAGCACACGTCAAGTGTGACCAGCCAAACCCTGGAGCCCTGGAGGTGAGCCCACCCATGGCCCGGGCAAGGGGGAGCCTCCCGCCCTCCCCTCCCCCTTGGACAAAACCTCAGGGCAGATGTCCCTCAGCTGCACCCGCTGCAGGGGGACGGCAGCACGGAGCACAGCACCCACACTGGCTTGGGCTGTGTGCTCAGTATCGCCCGAGCCCACGGCTGTCCACAGCGGACAGATCGTCAACCCCTCCCGACTGAGGACTCGCGCTGCCCCGGCCTGTCCGCCAGCAGCCACGGAGATGCCCCTGGAGACTGGCCAGGGAAGGGGTGAGGCTGGGCTTGATCCCGAGAACGGCTCAGGCCGTCTCGGAACACAGGACTCTGTAGACATGAGATCCACCCAGCCACGCTCCAGTGTCTCCAAAGACAAGTGGCCTACCTGCGTCTCACCCAGGACATCCCGGTTTTCAATTGGAAAAGGATTTTGTGAAATAGAAAAAGTGTACACTGGATCCTTGGGGAAAGTTGTTGTGATCTGCCAGAAAAACACAAAGCTGTGAGCAGCGCCCGAGGAGAGGGCCTGGCACCCCAAGAAGAGGGCCTGATGCCCCAGTGAGCAGCGCCCGAGGAGAGGGCCTGGCACCCCAAGAAGAGGGCCTGATGCCCCAGTGAGCAGCGCCCCGAGGAGAAGGCCTGGCACCCCAAGAAGAGGGCCTGATGCCCCAGTGAGGAGCGCCCCGAGGAGGCCCCGCCATGCACACCACAGGCCTCACAGGGAGCACCAGAGTCCCTGTAGTGGTTCCCTTTGGACAGGGTGAGCCCCCATCAGAGTCAGGAAACCACGGAGGGAAGGCTGAGTGGTGTCCCAGGCTGTCAATGGGTCCAGGAGCAGGTGAGAGCCCATGGGACCCAGAGGTGTGTGCAGCCTCCCCAGGGCCGTGGGTGTCCACGGTAGGGCAGTCATAGAGTACAGCCATTGTCCTGCCCTTGGCTTGGACACGCCTCCGAGTTTCAATCTGATGTGACCAACAGAAGCCGGGAAGGGGCAAGGAGCAGGGATTAGGCACGACTCCTCCTAGCAGCCCCTTACCCCCCAGCCTCCCTGGTGGGTACCTGCAGCGGTGGCCCAGCCTTTTCAGCTTTGGGGCCAGGCTGGTCCCTGTGGGGCACCCGTGCCAGAGCAGCAACAGGCACTGAGCTGTGCCCAGTGTCCACGGCACCTGGAGGCGGGGGTCACCCTCAGCCTGGGCAGAGGGAGGAGACGTGGGGGCGACCACCAAGAGCAGTCACACACATGGTACTCAGGATCGCTGGTCTCCCTCAGCCTGGGCAGAGGGAGGAGACGTGGGGGCGACCACTAAGAGCAGTCACACGCATGGTACTCAGGATCGCTGGTCTCCTGTCCTGGGAGGGCATGGGAGCAAGACAGCCCAGAAACCTCCTCACAAGGTGGACAGGCATTTTCTGCTGGGTGAGGGACAAGCATTTTCTGCTGGCTGACGTCCTGATGGGGGCAGGCACAGGCTGACAAGGCCCAGGCAAGAACCCAACTTCTTGAGGGAATGGAGTGCCATGGGGCAGCTGGCAGGAGAGCCCCAGGGCAACTGGCTCAAAGTCCTGCTGCCCCGCTTAGCACAGGGCCTGTCCATCTACCTTCCTCCTGGTACTCCCAGGAGGTCCACCATGGAGGCTTTACAGCCCAGTCTGTGGGATGGTCTCTGAGGCCATCGGCTGAACGCAGCCTTGGTGGTCTGGGCACACGGACTTGCTGCTCCAGATGTGGGGGTGAAGGATGGTGTCTCCTTGCTGGCATCACAGGCCTGGCCCGTGTGCAAACAAGCCAAGGAGACGTGGTACCCCAGCCCCTCATGACAGCTCTTCCAGGCAGAGTGGCCCTGGCTGCTGCTGCCTACGTAGGGGGTTTCACGCTCCCAGGATGGATGGGGATGGACAGGAGCCCAGAGGCTCCCCACAGGAAGCCACACCAGCCGTCACTGAGAAACCCCAAGTCCCAGTGTCCGTGGCGTGGAATGCCCACATGACCAGGAACCTGCTGAGGGGCGCAGGCAGAGCCGGGGTGCTGGTCTTTGCCAGGAACATGAACTCCCGGTGTGTGTGCAAGACAGTTAACCCCAAAACGAGCAGGGACCCCCTGAGTGAGTCTCAGGGAGCGCAGGCACTCACGTCAATGATCAGGTATTCCACGGGCAGTGGGCGGGCCAGCTGGGTGATCTCGTTGCCAAACTTGTCGATGTCCTGAAACGATCAAAGGCAAATGGTGGTGGGTGAAGGTGGCCTCTCACCCCCCACGACTTCTGCAGAAACATCTGGAGAACAGAGAAAGGATGCAACTTGCAGGACGACCCATCACTTCCCCGGGGCTTCCTCCCACGGCCACAGCCAGAGCCTGAGAGGCTGGGCGGGCTGCACCCAGTTCCCCTGCCCCACACGCACTCGCACGAGTCGCTGGCAGGCTGCTGCTTCGGTGAAGGGGGACAGCAAGGGCAGAGCCCGCCCGTCCTGCGGCTGCAACAACCGGAGCGCGGGCAGGACAGAGCCAGAAGCCTTACTCGTGGGCGCAGGGGCCCGGGCACTAGGGCCGCCTCTGCTCCTTCCTCAGCACCGACAGGGAGCAGCTGTGGGATGCCAGGGACCACACACACACACACACACACCACCTGCCGCAGTCTGCACACGAGATGCCCAGGTTAGCGTGCACACACACACACACACCACCTGCCACCGTCTGCACACGAGATGCCCAGGTTAGCGTGCGTGCACACACACACACACACACACACACACACACACACACCACCTGCCGTCTGCACACGAGATGCCCAGGTTAGCGTGCACACACACACACACACACACACCACCTGCCACCGTCTGCACACGAGATGCCCAGGTTAGCGTGCACACACACACACACACACACACACCACCTGCCACCGTCTGCACACGAGATGCCCAGGTTAGCGTGCACACACACACACACCACCTGCCACCGTCTGCACACAAGATGCCCAGGTTAGCGTTCACACACACACACACACACACACCACCTGCCACCTGCCGTCTGCACACGAGATGCCCAGGTTAGCGTGCACACACACACACACACACACACACACACACCACCTGCCGCCATCTGCACACGAGACGCCCAGGTTAGCGTGCACACACACACACACCACCTGCCGCCATCTGTACAAGTCAAAGCCTGTTCTGCTGTCAGAAGATGAAACACAGTTTAATTACAGGGGTAAGCGGCCAGCATGTGTTCATTAATCACAACGTGACAACTAGATCTGATTTATGTCAAACACGTTGAGCACAGACACAGCACTGGGATCCTGTACACAGGGACAGGAACTTCGCCCAGAAGACTGCATGCAGGGGCCGCATTTCCCCCAACACTGAATCGTTCACCCACAGCATGCAGTCCCCAAGCCTGCAGACCACCACTGACTGCTAACCGCATCCCCGAGGGGGCACGGGGCAGGCCCAGAGCAGCCCTATCCATGGGTGGCCAGAGACAGCCTGGGCAGTCACCCCCGAGCCCAGCAGGTGCCCATAGGCCTTGCTCATGGCCTCTCCTGTGGATGCCCACAGTGCTGCCCTGATGGCTTGCCCTCGAGCATGCCTCGTCCCCACTGCTACAGGTGCACAGCCCTGAGCTGGCCTGACCGACCCAGCTGCAGCCTGCGCGGCTCACACCCAGCAACCTGGCCTTCACCTCCAAGCTTGCTAAGCTGGGCACAGCCCCTGCTCACGCCACGTCTACACAGGGTCTTCCCCTTCAACTGGCCGCTGTTCCTGTCTGCAAGTTTAACTGAAACAAAGGGGTCGCCCCCTCCCTTCCCTACTGGGGACACAGGCAGTCTCCCTTCACACTGAAGGCGGCTGCTTCTGGGAGTGCCAGCAGAGCTCACAGGGCGAGGCGTCTTCATGCTGTATCCGCAGATACCAGGATGTCAGACACCGTGTCTTGGTGCCTCGCTACCCACTCCCCACTACCGCCCGTGGCAGCAGAGATGCTGCGGCCTTGACATCAAAGAGAAGCCTGGGACCAATGTCTTTAGCTCAGGCATACAGGCTTTGTGCCAGGACACAGCGAGGTTGGCCGACGGGCTAGCACCACCCTGCTGCAGCGAAGTTCAAAGCCCCGCAGGACGTCTCAGCACTCAGCAGCCAGCAGCCAGGCGCCCAGAGCCCATCAGGTGGGGGAGCCGGGCCGACAGGCGCCCACAGAGCCTGCCAGGTGAGGGAGCCCAGCAGACAGGCATCCAGGGCTCCTGTCAGGTGGGGGAGCCCAGCAGACGGGCGTCCACAAAGCCCCTGTCAGGCTGGTCTCAGATGCCTAATGTGAGCCATGAGTGTGCCATCCCCAGGGCCACAGAGCAGCACCTGCTCAAGATCAGCAGATGTGAGGCCCTGGGGAATGGGACCTACACCCCAAGCTCAGGTCATGTCTGGTCAGCCCACGGCCGGCGTGGAAAGCCAGGGGCCCCAGCACGGGCCCTGCCACGGGTCACACACACCAGGCACCCCCACTGCCTCCAGGGCAGCGGAGCACACAAGAGCTGTGCTGGACATTTCAGGGAACACAACTGCTCCCCCACAACAGGTTAGATGAGGCTATGGTTGGAGAGAGGCCCTGCTGCCAGCGCCCGGCTCAGGTGCTTCAAGCACCACAGAAGCAAACAAGTGCGACAGAAAGTGCCTGCTCAAAGACTCAGAGGAGCCGTCCTATGGCGGAGCAAGTCAGGCCACAGCCGGCGACACGGGCAGTCGCGCCACTTCCTGTCCAACTCTCTGTGGATGACCTGGGAGAGCAGTGGAGGCCGCCCCGAGCACGGGCTTCAGCCTGGCCCAGTCACAGTCACTGGAACAGTGTGGGCAACACGTGCTCATCCAGGCCCAAGCTGAACCCCACATCTCCAGTACTTTGCAAAAGCCCCTCAGTGACCATGTAACATGGTGGGGACAGGGGGTCCTTGGTGGCTCTTTGCTACGGCACAGGATGAGCAGCACCTCTGACAGCACGACCCCCGGCCTGGCTGCCCAGGGCGAGGGCCTCCACACAACACGTGACAACACGCAACAGCTCGCGGGGAGCACGACTCCAGTGGGGTGCAGCCAGTCAGGACGGGAAATCACTTACAGGACAGGCAAGGGAGCCAGTGACAGCGAAACAAGTCACACAGAAAATAAGGGAGTTTATTGGAAAGGCAGATTTACAGAAAGGAGGACAGACAGAAAGAAAGATCTATCCACTGCTCCACTCCCCAAGTGGCCACAAGAGCTGGAGCTGAGCCAATCCAAAGCCGGAGCTTCCTCTGGGTCTCCCACGCAGGTGCAGGGTCCCAATGCATTGGGCCGTCCTCCACTGCTTTCCCAGGCCACAGGCAGGGAACTGGATTGGAACCCGGCACAAGCAAGGAGAGGATTTAGCTGCTGAACCACAACGCCAGGCCCAGAGGAGAAAGTTTAAGTCTAAGAAAATCACACTAAGGCCCAGCGAGGTGGCCTAGCGGCCAGGATCCCATACAGGCACCGGTTCTAATCCCGGTGGCCCCACTTCCCATCCAGCTTCCTGCCTGTGGCCTGGGAAAGCAGTCGAGGATGGCCCAAAGCCTTGGGACACTGCACCTGTGTGGGAGATTCAGATGAGGCTTTGGGCTCCTGGCTTCGGATCAGCACAGCACCAGCCGTTGTAGCTGCTTGGGAAGTGAATCAGTGGATGGAAGATCTTCCTGTCTCTTCTCCTCTCTATATATCTAACTTTGCAATAAAAGAAAAAGAAAATTACACTAACATATGGAATAAAATAACCTGATAAAGAATATTAAAAGAAAAAAAGATGGGCCCAGCGGCGTGGCCTAGTGGCTAAAGTCTCGCCTTGAACGCCCCGGGATCCCATATGAGCACCAGTTCTAATCCCGGCAGCTCCACTTCCCATCCAGCTCCCTGCTTGTGGCCTGGGAAAGCAGTCAAAGACCCTGCACCCACGTGGGAGACCCGGAAGAGGTTCCAGGTTCCCAGCTTTGGATCGGCGCAGCACCGGCCGTTGCGCTCACTTGGGGAGTGAATCATCGGACGGAAGATCTTCCTCTCTGTCTCTCCTCCTCTCTGTATATCAGACTTTGTAAAAATAAAATAAATCTTTAAAAAAAAAAAAAAGAAAGAAAAGAAAAAAAGAAAAACCAGGCCCTGGCACAATAGCCTAGCGGCTAAATCCTTGCCTTGAATTCACTGGGATCCCATATGGACACCAGTTTGCGTCTCAGCTGTCCCACTTCCCATCCAGCTCCCTGCTTGTGGCCTGGGAAAGCAGTCGAGGACGGCCCAGAGCCTTGGGACCCTGCACCCACGTGGGAGACCCAGGAGAAACTCCTGGCTTCAGATTATCTCAGCTCTGCTACTACGGCCATTTGGGGACTGAACTAGTAGATGGAAGATCTTTCTTTCCATCTCTCCTCTCTGTAAATCTGACTTTCCAATTAGCAAACAAAGCCCAACTGTGTCAGCACAGCGGTGTATCAGGCCAGTTCTCCTGCGAGTGCTGGAATCCACACGGGCGCAAGGTCAGATTCCAACTGCTCCACATCGGATCGCCTCCTTGCTGACGGCCTTGGAAAGCAGCTAAGGGTGGCCCAAGTGCTTTGATGCCTGCACCCACTTGGGAGACAGAAGAAGCTCCTGGCTCCCTGCTTCGCACTGGCCATCTGGGGAGTGAAGCAGTGGCTGGAACGTTCCGTGTCTCTCCTCCTCGCTGCAGACCTGTCAAGCGTGCGGCTCCCGCCCTGCTCCCTACAGCTCTGGCCTGGACCAGCGTGGGAGGCGTGGGGGGCGAGTGAGTCAACGAGTAAGTCAGTACATCTTCAGGAAAAAAAAGTCCTTTTGTGCTGCAGGGTCGGCCCCGCGGCTCAGGTGCTCGTGGCAGCCCCGAGGACGCCCGGTCCCCTCGGTGCCCTTCCAGATTCAGCAGGCCAGGCCTGGGCCCTGCCATCCAGCGGGGACCTGGATGGAGCTCCCGGCTGCTGTGGCCAGGTGGGGCAGAAGCCGGGACCCAGACTGTCACAGGGGTGCTAACCTGTTGCACCACCATGCCAACCCCTCATTCCACCCGAGAAAATGACCCAGAAATGACAGGTGCTAAGATGAGTACAGGCAAACATCCCAGCAGTGCTGCCTTCAAAAGGCCAGAGGGGCTCACAGAGAGACCTGAGCTCAGCCGATGAGCTGCTGCAGAGGACAGAAACTACGCTAGACGGCACGGGGCGGAGCCTCCGCCCGGGGCCAGGGCAGCTCCGACTGCCCCTACGCCCCAGCCCCCCAGCTCCCGGGACCAGGGCAGCTCCGACTCCCCCTACGTCCCTAGCCCCCCAGCTCCCGGGACCAGGGCAGCTCCGACTCCCCTTACGTCCCCAGCCCCCGCCGTTGCTGCCGGGAAGGCAGCGGAGGACAGTGCTGGGGAGCCTGCACCCATGGAGAGACCTGGATGGACTCCTGGCCTGGCCCAGTCCCAGCTGCTACAGGTATTTGAAAGGTGCACCAGTGGATGCAAGATCTTTAGCTTTCCCTTTCAAGTAACTAAATCTTAAAAATAATTAATAAAATAAAAGAGGGGAAACAAAAGTGAAAGAGAACACTAAGTAGAGACAGACAGCGGACTCCAAGCAGTCAGACACGTCTATGACCCACATCCCTGTGGGAGGCGAGGGCCAGCTGATGTGAGACACTGAAGGGCTGCAGCTGGCCGTGTGACAGGGTGGTCCCTGGCCGTGGTCTCCAGCCCACCCCCCGACCCCGCAGAGCAAGGTGCCCCTGCTGGTGACAGCCCGGGTGCCTGCAGGCCGCGCTTTACCTTATAAAACACGTCAGGCACGTACTGCTCGCTGCTGGACTCCTTGGCGTAGCCGAGCTCAGGGGCATCCTTGCAGGGCAGCAGGCACTCATCGCGTACCAGTGCCATGCACTGGTTGGACACCTGGTAGCCTTCGAAGTGGACCTGGTTGTCAGGGCCACCTGCAAGAGAGAACCTGCGTGGGGAAAGCCCGGCCACCAGTGCCACTGCCCATTCTTCTTCACTTCCCTCAAGAGCGTGCAGGCCAGCTGGCACCCATGGCCTGGACATCAGCAGGCCCCGCTGCGCACACACCCCGTGCTGGCTCCACGGCCTGGACGCCCAGCTCCCTCAGCACTCAGCTTCTTGATTCTAGAACAGCAGGTATTAGCAGCACCAGCTGAGCTGGGCAAGGACAGGTCCAGGCCAGCATGCAGCCTGCCCAAACGGCTCCTCAGGCGCAGCATCACCCGGCCGACCTCCACACAAACACCCCCGGCAGGTAGGCGCTTGGTGCGGTGGGTGCAGAGCCCCAGGGCAGCGCACTCCCTGCTGCAGCGCTCCCTGCCAAGGCACGCCCTGGGAGGCAGGCTGCAGGGGAGCGCTCCCTTGGGTCTCGTGGCGCAGCGCATCCTGCTGCTGACGGTAGCCTGGCCCAGCTGTGCCTAACGGCGGCATCTGGGGAGCGATGTAGTCAATGGGAAGTCTCTGTCTCTTCACCAACACTCTTTCAAATAAGGAAATATGTTTCAAAATGTTTTAAAAATCCTCACTATTTCTGCTTCAGGTTCTCTGAGAAAACCTGAACCATGTCCTGCCTGGAGACAGAATTCAATGCTGTTGTCGCAGCAGCTGCCGGAGTCCAGACCCAACGAGCAAGCAGCCAAGACGCAGGACGGAGCTGGGGGACACCCCAGGGCCTCCGGCTGCCTCCTCTCTGGCTGGGACACTGGAGGACGGTGTGGTTAACTCACTGCTTCTGCAACAGCAGAGGAATGGAGTGGAGTGTGTGTGAGCACGAGTGTGTGCTTGTGTCAGTGTGACTGTGTCTGTATGAGTGTGTGTATGCGTGCCTCTGTGTGACTGTGTGTCTGTATGTGTGTGCCTCTGTGTGACTGTGTGTGCTGTATGAGTGTGTGTCTGTATGAGTATGTGTATGCGTGCCTGTGTGCCTGTGTGCCTGTATGAGTGTGTGCCTCTGTGTGACTGTGTGCGCCTGTATGAGTGTGTGCCTGTGTGTGCCTGTGTGACTGTGTGCCTGTATGAGTGTGTGCCTGTATGTGTGTGCCTGTGTGACTGTGTGCGCCTGTATGAGTGTGTGCCTGTATGTGTGTGCCTGTGTGCCTGTATGAGTGTGTGCCTGTATGTGTGTGCCTGTGTGACTGTGTGCCTGTATGAGTGTGTGCCTGTATGAGTGTGTGCCTCTGTGTGACTGTGTGCGCCTGTATGTGTGTGCCTGTGTGACTGTGTGTGCCTGTATGTGTGTGCCTGTGTGCCTGTATGAGTGTGTGCCTGTATGTGTGTGTGTATGCGTGCCTCTGTGTGACTGTGTGTCTGTATGTGTGTGCCTCTGTGTGACTGTGTGTGCTGTATGAGTGTGTGTCTGTATGAGTATGTGTATGCGTGCCTGTGTGCCTGTATGAGTGTGTGCCTCTGTGTGACTGTGTGCGCCTGTATGAGTGTGTGCCTGTATGTGTGTGCCTGTGTGACTGTGTGCCTGTATGAGTGTGTGCCTGTATGTGTGTGCCTGTGTGACTGTGTGCGCCTGTATGAGTGTGTGCCTGTATGTGTGTGCCTGTGTGCCTGTATGAGTGTGTGCCTGTATGTGTGTGCCTGTGTGACTGTGTGCCTGTATGAGTGTGTGCCTGTATGAGTGTGTGCCTCTGTGTGACTGTGTGCGCCTGTATGTGTGTGCCTGTGTGACTGTGTGTGCCTGTATGTGTGTGCCTGTGTGCCTGTATGTGTGTGTGTATGCGTGCCTGTGTGTGCCTGTATGTGTGTGCCTCTGTGTGACTGTGTGTGCCTGTATGTGTGTGCCTGTGTGCCTGTATGAGTGTGTGCCTGTATGTGTGTGCCTGTGTGCCTGTATGAGTGTGTGCCTGTATGTGTGTGTGTATGCGTGCCTGTGTGTGCCTGTATGTGTGTGCCTCTGTGTGACTGTGTGTGCCTGTATGTGTGTGCCTGTGTGCCTGTATGAGTGTGCCTGTGTGCCTGTATGAGTGTGTGCCTGTATGTGTGTGCCTCTGTGTGACTGTGCGTGCGCGTGTGCCTGTGAGTGTGAACACGCTTCCACTCTGTCCCTGCAGATGTACACTTGTTTCCAGATTACCAGTGAAGTCCTTACAGAAGGAAAACTTTGTCTCCAAACTCTTACAAAGCTGCAGGCTTACAGAATGTGAGCTGACATGGTCTCCAAGGACCAGTTCGCACAGATGATGGGAAACTCCCCCTCCCTTCCTCTCTCCTTTCTCCTTTTTAAAGATTTGTTTATCTACTGAAAACACAGTTACAGAGAGAGAAGGTGACGCTGAAAGAGCCGCATTTGCTGGTTCACTCCCCAGATGGCCAGGTCAAAGCCGGGAGCTTCTGCAGGCCTCCCACGTGTGCAGAGTGGAGCCACCTTCCACTGCTCGTCCGGGAGCATCAGCACTGGGCCTAAGCAGGGAGCCGCACTGGAAATGGAGCAGCCAGGACACGACCCACAGCCGTACGGGAAGCTGACACTGCAGGCGGCAGCTCTACCTGCTACACCACAGCAACAGCCCTGGGAACTCTCGTTTCTAAACAGAGCAGGCCTGCTGGATATCTCACCTGGGTGGGACCCAGATGGGGCCAGGCACCTTACCTTGGAAGTCCCCAGGGGTCCCAGCGGTGTCAAAAGTATCCTGACACACCTTGGGCCTCTGCCCACACATCGGATGCGTCGGCACAGCCCATGATGCCTGAAGCTCGAGCACAAGGCCACACACCACGGCCCCCCTCCCCCACAGGGCTCTCCAGCTCCGGCAGCACTCCGCTGGCCGCGAGGACTTCGGCCATGCCTCCTGAGCTCACAGGAGTGCTGTGGGGCACTGAGTTCCCTGGCCACAGGACTGCTGTCTCAGCCTGCACTTCCTGTCCCCGAGGGGACCTGAACCGGAATGAGCAAGAGCAGCCCTCCATGCAAGGAGAGGGAGGTGAGCCTCCAATGATCTGCAGGCAGGGCAACAAAGCCCTGAGCATGCAGCCTGTCCCACAGCTCCACACTAACACAGCTTGTCCCACACTCCACACTAAGTGACACAGCCTCTCCCAAACTCCACACTAAGTTTCAGAGGCAAAATTCCCTGGATATCTACACAACTATATGCCAAAGTAAGACATTACGTCGGAATCTTCCCAATTCCCCTATCCGGAGCTGGTGTGGAAGCTTGGGATAAGCCACTACCTGTAACTGGCAGCCCGGAGCTCTCAGCTCCAAGGGGAGGTGCCTGGGAGGGCCGCCGGGGACCACCCAGCACTTGGGAGTCCAGCCACCCATGTCGGAGACATCGAGTCTGGCTGGCTCTGGCCTAGCCCAGCCCTGGCTGTTGGGGT
The DNA here is from genome assembly GCF_030435755.1 of Ochotona princeps. Taxonomy (NCBI): domain Eukaryota; kingdom Metazoa; phylum Chordata; class Mammalia; order Lagomorpha; family Ochotonidae; genus Ochotona; species Ochotona princeps. The sequence goes on along the minus strand of NC_080848.1, from coordinate 697,990 downwards.
TAAGCAGCTAAAGCCCTCACCTTGAGTGTGCCCGGGATCCCATATGGGTAGCAGTTCTAATCCCGGCAGCCCCACTTCCCATCCAGCTCCCTGCTTGTGGCCTGGGAAAGCAGTCGAGGACGGCCCAAAGCCTTGGGACGCTGCACCCACGTGGGAGACCTGGAGGAAGTTCCTGGATCCTGGCTAGTATCAGCTCAGCTTAGGGAACTAATTATCGGACGAAAGATCTTGCTGTCTCTCCTCTCTATATATCTGACTTGGCAATAAAAAATAAATTAAAAGTTGAGAAAAAAAAAAAAAGAGGAGCCAGAATAATGGCTCAACAGGCTAATCCACTCCCTTGAGCTGCTAGCATCCCATATGGCGCTGGTTCAAGTCCCAGCTGTCCCGCTTCCCATCCAGCTCCCTGCCTGTGGCCTGGGAAAGCAGTTGAGGACGGCCCAATGCATTGGGACACTGCACCCGTGTGAGAGACCCAAAAGAGGCTCTTGGCTCCTGGCTTCAGATCAGCCAAGCTCTAGCTATTGTGGCCACGGGAGTGAACCAGTGGATGGAAAATCTCCTTCTCTCTTTAAATCTGTCTTCCCAATAAAACAAAAAGTATTCCCAGGCCATCAGCAGGGAGCTGGATGGGTGAAGCGGCATCCATACGGGATCCTGGTGCTTGCAGGCAGAGGATTAGCCAGGTGAGCCCCAGAGCTGCTGTTTCAGGAGGACATTAGTAGACAGGAAAAAAACTGTTCTGCCTTGCTCATGAACTTAAAATAAACACCTGTGCGAACAAAAGCCCTGAGAAGGCAGCACCCGTGCCGGAGCCAGGCCTGTACCTGTAGCCACCGCGGTCACAAACTTGGATCCAAAGTGCCCATCGGGGGAGAGGCGGCACATGTTGGGGTGCTTGTTCTGAAAGTCGCCCGCAGTGATGCACTCCTCCGAACTCAGGAAGTAGGTGTCCTGTGTGCGAGAAGCGGCCTGTCAGCAGCCCGATGGGCGGAGCAGAGCAGCAGCGGCCGCCTCCCGGCCCGCTCACCTTGTTGCGACTGTAACGGACCGTGCCCTTGCGGGTGTCTTCCGAGACGAGGTCTGTGAATATCCAGCCAACCTGAACAGGAGGAACGGCTCTCAGCATCTCCCGCTTCCGCCAAGGGCTCACGCAGTGTGCTCCGTCACCCTCCTTCCAGGCAGCTCACACGCCAGCCCATGGCTGCCACTGCCAGGGAGGCCGGGGAGCCAGGGGAGCCCCGACAGGCGCTAACCACGTCCAGGGCAGAGGAGACCCCAAGGGATTTCAGGCCACATGAGGACCACAAACAGCCCCCTCTCTGGGGTACCCCGAAGGCCCTGGCCCAGCTCTCCCCACACAGCCTGCAGCGTGCTCTGCGACGCTGACTCAGGAGCCGGCCCTGGCCCGGCAGCCCAGGGAGGAGCTGCACCAGGGGCTGCACCACGCCTGCCCTCCGCCCTTCCCATGCCGGCCACCGGCACACCACCGGCAGAGCAACACTCAGCTCCTCAACCGGACAACTATTTTTTTGCTCAGGAAAATGTTCTCATGTCCCTGTAACTCAGAGAAGCATAAAAGCTGCTGGTGCCCAATAAACACGACAGGGTTTCAAATCCCATGGCGCCTGTGCCAGCACGCGGCCGGGGTGAGGGGCGTCGCAGTACCTTCCTCAGGCCGAGTTTGGCAGCAATTTCATCCACCACTTCTGCTTTGGGGTCTTCGAGAAGCTCCAGGCTGTTCTGTGTGCCAATCTGTCAGGAAGGACAGGGAGAAGGCTAAGAAGAAGGGCGTCCCCCACTCTTGTTCCCACAAGACCAGCCTGCTCCGCCACACCTTCCTAAACTGCTTTCACGCAGCTGGTCTGCCTGGAAGCTCACTCCAGAACCCAGTGAGAGAACCCAGCGAGCCACTCCTGGGGGGAGAATGTCCAGCAGGCAGGGGCACACACCCCCCAGCAAACAAACCCCCAAAAGCTGGTACCGGTGGGGGGTGCTGTGACGCAGCAGAGTAGCCACAACCTAGGATGCCCCTCGCCAGGTTCCCCTCCAGGCCACAGCTACATTCTTCCCAGTCGGCACTGGGCAGGTACTGGCACCTGGGCACCTGTGTATGTGCGGGCGGCCCCGGTGGAGTCAATGGCTGTGCTGTGAACCAACCACAGCTACCGAAGGCATACAGGGAATAAACCTGCACATAAAACATGGCTCGCTCTCATTCTGTCAGTCTGCCTTTCTCATCAATAACAAATCAAAATAAAATATCTTAAAAAGTAAAATTAAGCCATTAACCTGTCTGCCAAGAGGCACAGCACCAGGCTGAGGGCAGCGACCAGGCACCAGCCACACTGGCTCACCTGCAGCGTAACCAATCACAGAAAATGAACCTCCTGGAGTGCAGAGCGCTGGCCAAAATTTCACCTTCAGTTAAATGGAGCTCATAGGTCATTAGTAAGTATCTTTTTAAACAAAAATCTGGCCAGAGAAGTAGGGGAGTGAAGGTCCCCCCGACTAAGATTACTACCTGGGCTTCTAGAACAGAAAAGCAGCAGGTGGCCCAAGCACCTGGGCCTCGCACCCATGTGAAAGACCCACACGAAACTGCCGGCTCCTGGCTTCAGCCTGGCCCAGCCTCGCGTGCTGTGCTGGGCACCTGAGAAACGAGCCAGCGGACGTTCCCTCGCTTCCAGATAGATCAGGTCAACACTGCCTCCACTCCAGGGAGCGGTGGAGGGGTGAGGGGCGCAGGGAAGCCCCTTCCTTGTGGTCTAACTCGACCTGGGTGAATTCCTTCCCAACATTCACACAGCACAGCCACCTGCCGACTTCCCACCAGGACCCAGCCGTGAATCCGGCCACGGAGCCACCACTGGAGGGCGTCCCACGCAGCCAACCCCCCTAGCCAACTCGGCGTTCAGCTCAGTGTGTTCACTGCTTCTGAAGGACAGTCCACAAAATGAAACATGCGAATATTTTACAGTTCTAAAACAAAAACACAAATGCACATATTTCAAAAGTCCATGGAAAATCAAAAGCTAAGTTCACTTTGGCATGTCACACTTCTAGATCTATGCCTTTTTTCTGATACATATTTTCCATGCACTTTTGAAGACCCTGTCCATGTCCACCAGCCCTGGCCCTGACGTATGGGACCGTCCACAGGGGCCACTCAGAGAGGAGCTACCATGGATCTGGCTGGCCACCACCTGGGCCTCCAACCCTCCCAACCACTCCCATCCCGGGGCTGCTTCCAGTCACTCCGGCAGCAGCTCGGCTCTGACGAGGTGCCCGAGAGGTTCCACGAGGCTCCAGCCAGGGCCTCCCTGCCCAAGACAGCTGCTGCGGTGCAGGGACAGGAAACAGAATTACAAGGGCTGAAGCAACTGCGTGACAGGACAGGACAGCAATGACCCCAGACACAGGTGGCGGACCAGCCAGGACTCGGCAGGGACTCCTGCCTAAGAGTGCGCCGCGCCCAGGCCCACCTGCGGGGGCTCGTAGATGGCGGCCACCTCGGCCCGGATGCCCAGGGGGATGTCCTTGTGCTCCGTGTACCGGCCATACAGGTACCCAAAATGCTGGTTCCCAGTCTTCCTCCAGAAGTCCAGGAAGCGGTCGGCCACGGTGTGATTCTCGAACATGATGTTGTCAACGTGCCTGTACTTCTGTGGAGCCAAGGTGGGGGCTGAGGGAAAAGCTGCCAGCCAGCGGATGAACCAACCCTAGAATGCAGCCCAAGGCAGACCCAGCCCGGGCTTCGAGCTGCTTCGCAGTCTCCAGCGGCAGGGGTGGCGGGCAGCAGGGTTCCACACACTCCCTGAGCAGGTGCGTGGCCCAGCCCACATGCTGCCTCCACGTGACCACAGCGAGTCCCAGCTCTTGGCTCACACACCCGGCGAACAGCCCACTGGCTGGCCTTTGCTACACCCGAGGAAGGCCCCCGGGCTCCAGGCCCTGGTGAGGCCTGGCCTACCACTGGGTGCTACAGACACGAGGGCCAGGCAGCACCTGGAGATGTCCTGCTTTCTCTGCCTTGAGTAAATACGTACAACTCTTAAAACACTAACCTCACTATGATGTCATGTGCAGGTCTAATAACCAGGTAGTTTTCTATCTTTTTGAAAAAAGCATTTCTTGGGCCCAGTGGCGTGGCCTAGCAGCTAAAGTCCTCGCCTTGAAAGCCTCGGGATCCCATATGGGCGCCGGTTCTAATCCCGGCAGCTCCACTTCCCATCCAGCTCCCTGCTTGTGGCCTGGGAAAGCAGTTGAGGACGGCCCAAGGATTTGGGACCCTGCACCCACGTGGGAGACCCGGAAGAGGTTCCGGGTTCCCGGCTTCGGATCGGCGCGCATCGGCCCGTTGCGGCTCACTTGGGGAGTGAATCATCGGACGGAAGATCTTCCTCTCTGTCTCTCCTCCTCTGTGTATATCTGGCTGTAATAAAAAATGAATAAATCTTTAAAAAAAAAAAAAGAAAGAAAAAAGCATTTCTCGGACAGCTCCCCTTCAAGTGCCAGGATCCCATATGGCACTGGTTCAAGTCCCAGCTGCCCCACTTCCCATCCAGCTCCCGGCTTGTGGCCTGGGAAAGCAGTCAAGGATGGCCCAAAGCCTTGAGACCCTGCACCCACATGAGAGACCCAGAAGAAGCTTCTGGCTCCTGGCTTTGGATCGGCTCAGCTCTAACCATTGTGGCCACTTGGGAAGTGAACCAGCTGACTGAAGATCTTTCTCTCTGTATCTCCTTTTCTCTGTATATCTAATTTTCTAATAAAATTAAATAAATCTTAAAACAAAACAAAACAAAAAAGGTAGGCCTGGCACAGTAGCCTAGTGGCTAAAGTCCTTGCCTTGCATGCGCCAGGATCCCATATGCGCACCAGTTCATGTCCTGGCGGCCCCACTTCCCATTCAGCTCATTGTTTGTGGCCTGGGAAAGGAGTGGAAGACGGCCCAAGGCCTTGGGACCCTGCACTCATATTGGAGACCAGGAGGAAGCTGCTGGCTTTTGGCTTCGGATCAGCTCAGCTCTGGCATTGCAGTCACTTGGGGAGTGACCCAGAACACGAAAGATCTTTCTGTCTCTTCTCTCTGTAAATCTGCCTTGCCAATAATAATAATAGTAATAATAATAAATCTTAAAAAAAAAATTATTGATGCCAGTGCTGTGGCATAGCAGGTAAAGCCGTATCTTTTTTTTTCTTTTTTAATGAAATACTGATTTTAATTGAACTTTGGCTGCACTGCAAGCATTGCCCTGGCCAGCCCGGAGACCAGCACACACTGTTGGAATGTGGCACCCATACATGTTCTGTGGCTCCAGTTATAAAACCAAAAATTTAATATATAAAATACAAGTCTGAGATTTTAAAAAAAGATGTACAAAAAGCCCACAAAACTTGCCACAAAGTTGTTTGTTATTCCACAGAACACTCCCAGCGAGAAAAGTAAACGGTATAAAAACCATTACAAAACAGCATTCGGAGACACAGCTTCACAACCCACATCTTCCCACTGCCGTATCCCACATGCGCACCAGCTCAAACCCCAGCTGCCACACTTCCAATCCAGCTCCCTGCTAATGTGCCTGGGAAAGCAACGGAGGATGGCCCAAGTGCCTGGGGCCCTTCCACCCCTCTAGGGTCCCAGGCAAAGCACCTGGCCTGGCCCAGTCCTGGCCTTTGTGGCCATGAGGGGACTAAAGCAGCAAATCAAGACCTCTTTCTCTCTCTAACTTTTGCCTTTGAAATGAATGACTCTCTTTTGTTAAAGCACTTCTTTTGAAGCAGGCAGAGACAGAGACCCCCAGCAGCGTGCCCCCCCACCCACCTGCGCCAGCCCATCGGGCCCAAGCAGGACCCCAAGGTGGGAGGGGCCCAGCAGAGGAAGCAGAGCTGGACTTGGCCCGGCTTTCACCCACACACGCCTGCCCTCGGCAGTTTTCAGGCAGTTAAGGGGCCGGTCTCCAGAACAAGCCACCACAGACACACGGACACGGGGCAGGCAGCGGGACTGTGCTTGGAGGCCACAAGCGGAGTGGCCTGGGCTGGCGGGATACACACAACCTCGGTGCAGAAGCCAAGGGCCCGTGAGAGGTGTTTGCACACAGGGGGGGAACAGGGGACGTGTCCACGTACCACACGCGCTGCTGGCGGCAGCTGCCCCTCAGGGAGGGACTTGCCTGGAAACGCCCATGCCTCTGGAGGGACCCGGGCCTCTTACCTGTCTGTTGAGTGTGATGGCACTTGGCTGGCATTTGGTACAGATGCCACTGGGCCACGGCAGGTGTCCCTCACAGCCTGATTTAATTTTGCAGCTGATGTTCTCCAGGGCGGCAAACTTGCCCCTGCAGAGCAGCAACGGGTGAGCTGTCACTGCGGAGCACCCGCGGCCACGCTCAGCCAACACCGCTGGAGCCACAGGGCACGTGGCGGGGAGCGGTGCGGGAAGTGTACAAGTGACATTTGTGAAAGAGGCTTCAACACAGCCCCAGCCTGCGCAGCAACCCAGCTGCTATCCCACGAGCCCTGGCACTCCAGGACCACGGAGCATCTTCCTTATCACCCGTGCCTGACTTGCACGAGGGCCTCCACGGTTGCCCTGAGACGAACTGCGTTTGGAGCTTCAGAACCCGCCGGGGATGTCCATCTTAGCCCACCAGCCACACTCTGCCAAGAGCAAAGTCCACGCAGCGTGCGTCCCTCTGTCTTCAGGCTGTCCGCTACACGCCCAGCGAGGCCGAGGCGCCCTGGCCCTGGGCGTGCGATGAGGCCACACCGGCCTCGGGCTTCTCACACACAAATCCACCGACAGGGTTGACTGTACAAGTGACTACTCCTGGAAGTCTGGAATCTCCAGACACCTGCATCCTGTTAGGAGCAAAGCTCCTGCTCCTGAAAAACCAGGAGGCAGGCAGGAGACAGGGAGAAGCTTGGAGTTTTGAGATTTACGGGAAAGACAGCCACCTGCGAGGAAGGCTGTTTGATCACTGTCTGTCTTGCAGTGACAGAACCAGGACCCCCAGCCCATACACTGTAAACTCCTGTCGCATGCTTTCTGTTTGGTGTCACTGCTAGCCCCTAATCATGGACTTGCTCTCTGTCACGTGGTTTTTGATTCTCCGATAGACTTACTATAAAACCCCACTTATTCATGGCGCTTGTTCATGGGAAGAGCTGGCTGTCCAACTGGATGGTAAATAAAAATCATTTCAAGATTTTTCTTGAACTCTTACAACCCACCCAACAATCCCACTTTCGCTTCCCTTCTGGCTTTGCCGAGGTGTGACCGAGCAAGGAGCACAGCAGTTCAGAGGTATGCAGGGACATAACTCATGCATACTCCTGCTGCACGGCCCCGTGTTCCAGGCTTCATGACTTCCTTGGAGCCACCTCGTATAGGGCGTGTGTCCTCAGCCAGGGCTGGAACGTGCCCCGAGGCCCTGCTGTCCCTGCTGTCCGCAGCTGGCCAGAGACTGCTCCGTGCCCTGAGGCCCTGCTCTCCACAGCTGGCCAGAGGCCGCTCCGTGCCCCGAGGCCCTGCTCTCCACAGCTGGCCAGAGGCCTCTCCTCAGCACACTCCCTGGGTCCCAGCCACCCCGCAGGCTGCTTACTTGTCGGCGCCCCCAGTCAGCTTCCGGATGTAGGCGTGGAAGGACATGTGCTTCACTGGGGGCTCCAGGTGGTTCAGGTAGTCCTCATCGAAAGGCTGCAACACACACCCCCTGCAGTCAGCCAGGGGCATGGGGACACCGCGGGGAGCCCTGAGGCTGGGCACAGGGGACACTGGGGACACAGCTGTTGAGCCCGTTGGTTGAGGTTGGGTCAGGTTGGTGCATCGGCCACCTCTTCAAGATTTAAGGAAATGCTACTAAGCATAAGAGGCAGCTCAGTTCCAGGGAAATCTTCTACACCCCAAGGTCACAAGACGAAGCAGTGAAGCCTGGGGGGACCAGCAGGAGGCAGCCGGGGCGAGCCCTGTGTGCGGCCCCTCCACTGCCCGGGTCTCAGCCTCTTACGGTCCGCTGAGAAGGAGACCCTGGCTCAAGTGCAGGTGATACCACTGGGCAGTGAACAGGCACGCTCCTTTGGCCCCAGTGCTCAGTGTGCACTCAGCGAGCAGCACAGCTCTGTCCCCAGCAGCAGCCCATGACACCATCTGCCAGGGCCCCACGCATCGACTCACCTCCAGGGGGACGCAGTGAACACACTTCCCCAAGGGGCCGTGACGGCATCTGAGGGCGGGCGAGAGAGGGGCATGGTCAGGAGGACGCTGATGAGGGCCTCTCGTGGCAGCAGGCATGCGCACAGCTCTTACTCAGGGTATCAGAAAACACCAACCACAGTACCAACAGGAGACGGTCTGCAGGCTTAACGTCAACTTATAAACTGCTAGGTTTATCAGTAATAAAGTAATAAAGCCAGCATGAGGAGAACATCAACAACACACACTCGAACGTGAGACACACTCCAGGGTGGCACACCGGGAAAACGCAAAGGACACTGGCCCTTTTGTGTCAAGCATTTTCAGGCACAGAGCACAGCAGGTGCAGCTGGGAGAGCCAAGGCCCCAGTCACAGCAGTCAGCCCCACGTCCACAGAGTCCTGCGTGCAGACCGACAGGTCACACGCCACAGGCACAATGCAGGATGGCTCCTGCCTGGAGGACACAGGAGGCATGTCCAAACTGGCTCAGCTCAGGCCACTGTGGGGAGTGAACCAGTGCACAGATCTCTCCTTCTCTCTGTCAATCTGCTTCTCCAATAAAAATAAATAAAACTAAAAAAAAAAAAATGGGGCCCAGTGTGGTGGCTAAATCCTCGCCTTGTATGCACCTACATCCTATATGGGTGCCAGTTTGCACCCTGGCAGCCCCACTTCCCATCCAGCTCCCTGCCTGTGGCCTGGGAAAGCAGTGGAGGATGGCCCAAAGCCTTGGGACCCTGCACCCACGTGGGAGACCTGGAGGAAGTTCCTGGCTCCTGGCTCCAGATCAGCTCAGCTCTGGCCATTGTGGCCACTTGGGGAGTGAACCAGCTGACAGCAGATCATTGTCTCTCTTCCTCTCTGTCATTCTGCCTTTCCAACAAATATAAACAATAAATCTTTTTCTTAGTCAAACAGATAAAGTCAGCACCGCACATCAAACCGCACCTGCCATGTTGGCATCCCATGTCGGCACAGGGCCAGGAGCCAGCTGCTCCGCTTCCCACCCAGATCCCTGCTAACGCACCGGGGGGGGGGGGGGCAGCGGAGGATGGCCCAAGTGTTCAAGTGGCTGCACCCACGGGGAGACCTGGAACAAGTTCCTGGTCCAGTTCTGGTCACTGTGGCCATTTTGGAAGTGAACCAGTAGACAGAAGACCTATCTGTCTCTCTCTGTCTCTGTTACTGTACTTTTCAAATAAACCCTATACATACATATATATATATATTTTTTTTTTTTCAAAAGGAATTTTTGGGGGGCAGGCACTGCAGCACACCCAGTAACAGGTTAACCGTCACTTGGGGTGCCTGGGATGGAGACCCCCTCCCTTCCCATCCAACATCCTGCTACTGTACCTGGGAGGCAGCCAACACTTGGGGTCTCCAGTACCCATGTGAGGGACAGTATGGGGTTCCTGGCCCTGGTCACTCAGGGTAGAAGACACCTCTTCGATGCCTCTCACTTACACAGCTGGGTGTATGTATAAACACATGCACACGTTTGCCCCAGGACCAGGACCCAGGGAGGAATAGAAACGCTAAAAAGAATTTCGCAGACCTCTGGGTGGAAAGCGTGAGCCATTCACAGGTGGGGAGCGTGTGGCCGCATCACGCCACCTCCTCACTGCCCTGGAGCGAGGGCCTGGACCAGCCCTGCGTCCCGGTCCCCGTGCCACCAGCCCCTGCGGGGCACCTCGAGCACAACCCGCCCGTCCATGCGCTGTGCAAGCTCGCAATGGGACCGCCCGGGGCAGCAGGTGAGTGCTCACAGCTGCGGGTCCCGGCTGCGGTAGATCTTCCCGTCCTGTCTGCTGAGGTACTGGTCGATCTCGTCCTCTACCACCTGGGCGGCCCCCGGGGCCTTCGGGCCTGGCGCGGCGGGCGTCTCCATCTCCGGCGAGGGTCCCGCCAGGCTCGAGGGGAACAGGAACAGCAAGTCGCCGTGCCTGTGCGGAAGACAGCGTCCGCGCTCGTGAGCACCGCTTGCCACTGACCCCGGGGCCGCCGCTGCCCTCCTGCGCCCAGCTCCTCAGTCCTCACTCAGCCCTGCCTCCCAACACCTCATCTCCTCTCTCCTCTGACACACACCCCTGTGCAGACATCACAGAGGGGTTACTCCCAGCAACACTGCCTGCCCCAGCCCACAGCCCCCCTCAGACCGCCCAAGGTCACTGCTGGGCCACAGCCCCTCGCAGCTACATGACACCCCCCCATGGCAGCTCAACAAGCAGCGGGACAATCCTCTGCTCTGTCTCACGACGACAGCAGCAAGTGTCCACGCGGCTGTCACCCTGTTGGGCAGCTCCCGGAGGGCCCTGCCACACAGACACCCAGCGAGGCCGACTTCCCCAGTGCCCCTCCAGCACTACTGACTGGAACAAACCACATTGTTCCTGCTAGAGGTGACCCACCCAGAGGAGTCAATCAGAACAGCACAGGTCAAAGCCATGGCCAGGGGCACAGCTCGTCTGCAGCCCCTGCCCGAGTCAGGCCGGGCCCCAGGCCACCGTGGACAACAGGAACCGCTTCACCTACAAGGAAGCCGCGGCTGCACGGCACCCCTTGTGGTCACCCCAGAAGCGCACAGGGTCTCCAGAGCCGGCCACTGCGGGTTCCCAAAGCCAAGGCTGGTCCACGGGACCTGAGGGTCCACGGCAAGCAGCCACCACAGCCAGAGCAAGCAGAAAGTGCAATCAGAGTGCCAAGGACACAGACCCTGGGCCGGATGACTGAAACAGATGTATGTGAGAAGAGAATGAAAAGAAGTGGGGACGGAGCGAGGCGGTCGGAAATGAGCAGGGGTGTTCCGCAGAGGGTCAGCGGCCAGCCTGGCTCCTGTCGCCAGGGCTCACCTCTGGGTGCTGCCTGCCCGGGCCCACAGCCACAAGGACCAGGAATCCTAACACGCACTCTCCAGCTCCAATGGCCTCTGCGAGCCCGAGGAAGAACCAGGGAGAGTGGCGAGCGCCACAACTCCTAGCTTGCCCAGTGCTCTGCCAACTGCCAGGGCTCAGAGCAAGCCGACTGCGCAAACGGCCACTTCTGATGGAAAGCCAAGCATGTGGCACTGCAGCCCCGAGGCAGACGACCCCGGCCCGCAGCCTCACACTCAGGGTTCTGCCGCCAGTGCAGAGGCACAGGCCAGCAGGTGCCAGACCGTCTGAGGAGACAGCTTCCACTCTGCACCCCACATGGCCTGGCACAGCCTCTCGCACACTGACCTCACAGCAGCAAACAGCCAGGCGGTGTGCAGCACCCAAGGTGGTGGGCACTGAGGTGGACCACGGGCCCTGGCACGCCACCAGCCAACAGGACAGACTTGCCTGTGGTCGTGCTCAAGGCCACTGCCTGCAGACGACCAGCTGAGCGTCAGCAACACACTTCCCAGCTTCCACACAGCCAGCATCTCGGTCAGCTGAGGCCCAGGAGCAGCCAGCCAGGGGGCCAGGCCTATGGGAGCAGGCTGCCCGGCTCGTCCACCGCACACTTACTTGATCCGCAGCAAGCTGAGCGACTTGTTTGGAGACGCGGTGATCTCTCCAGTCTTATTTCTGTTGATGTACACTGAGAAGCCGTTATTCTGGAAGCCAAACTCCTTCGCAACCTGCAATGAGCCCGAAGAACCGGGATGGAACACAGAGCCAAGCACCAACTGGCGGGCACAGGGCACATATGGGCAAGAAGACAGGCGGCCAGGCTGGCAGGCGACAGGGAGCAGTCACTTGCACACCAGCAGCAGGACACCAGTTCGCGTCCCAGCTGCTCCTCCGCTAATGCAGTGGCCTCCTAATATGCCAGGCAAGGAAGCACGGGAAGGCAGCCAAGAGCACCCATGGGAAACCTGGCTGGAGTTCCTGATGCCAGGCTAGCTGCAGCATTTTGTAAATAAACCAGCGGACAGCGAATCTCCGAACCCAGAGCTGTGGCACACCCCCTTAGGCCAGCAGTCAGCATGAGCACCAGCGGCAATCTGGCTGCTACTTCCACGGCAGCCCACTGCTCCTGTGCCTGGGAAGCAGAAGACGGCCCAAGCACCAGGCCACTGCCACCTCCTCAGAAGGCAGGAATGGGGTGCCAGGTCCCAGCTCCAGCCATCGTGGCCATTTGAGATGTGCAGCAGGAAGTGGGGGAACCAGCAGATGGAAGATTCTTTCTCTTTCAAATAAATAAATCTTAACAACAAACCCACAGAGTAAACATAAAGACACCCAGGAGCCTCAGGGCCCCGGGGACCCAAAAGCGGAGATGACGCAGGCAGGGGGCAGCACCTGCGGGCGGGGGGGACCTTCCACCATGACACTGGGGGCAGCGTCTGGGGGGACAGGGGACCTTCCACCACGACACTGCGGGCAGCACCTGCGGGCGGGGGGGACCTTCCACCATGACACTGGGGACAGCGTCTGAGGGGGACAGGGGACCTTCCACCATGACACTGGGGGCAGCGTCTGGGGGGACAAGGGACCTTCCACCATGACACTGGGGACAGCGTCTGAGGGGGACAAGGGACCTTCCACCATGACACTGGGGGCAGCGTCTGGGGGGACAAGGGACCTTCCACCATGACACTGGGGACAGCGTCTGAGGGGGACAGGGGACCTTCCACCATGACACTGGGGGCAGCGTCTGGGGGGGGACCTTCCACCATGACACTGGAGGCAGCGTCTGGGGGGGGACCTTCCACCATGACACTGGAGACAGCGTCTGCGGGCAGGGGGGCCTCCAACAGCAAAGGCAGTCAGGTGTCCCTTACTGTCAGTGAAGGCCGGACAGCCCATCCCCAGCAGGGCTGATCACAGGCCTCCCAAACGACACACACCAACAGGTGTTTTTCAGGTGACAGAAACCCAGAGAACCCACAGGCCAAGGGGGGCAAACAGGACTTCTGAAGACCAATGTCCACGTGGTCCCCACAAGGAAAGCTCCCGCAGTTGCAGGGAATGAGGGCAGGCCTCCACACAGGCACAGGGGCCCACACAGCTGGGTCGCCTTCTGCTGCTTTCCCAAGTCATCAGTGGGGAGCTGGATAAAGTGGAGGAGCGGGGACCCTAAGCTCACAGCCCGCTGCCTGGGCTGAGCCCCGGCTGAGCCCCAGGCGTTTCACATGCCTGCAAAATGACCGCTCCTGGGAACTTGCCATTTCAGCTGCAGACGCCCAGAGTTCACACAAAGCACTGGGGGACATGAAAAATCTCAGGCTTGGAGTGCCCACCTTGAATGCAACAGGATCCCACATGGATGTCAGTTTGTGTCCCGGCGGCCCTGTTTCCCATCCAGCTTCCTGCTTGGGACCCTGCACCCGCGTGGGAGACCTGGAGGAGGCTCCTGACTTTGGATCAGCTCAGCTCTGGCTGTTGCGATCACTTGGGGAGTGAATCATCGGACAGAAGATCTTCCTCTCTGTCTCTCCTCCTCTATATATACCTGACTTTCCAATAAAAATAAGCAAGAAAGAAACAAAGATCGATGCTGAACCCCGCACTGTGGCAGGTGACACCACCACTTGTGAGGCCGGCATCTCACAGAAGCAGCAACTCCTGTCCCGGCTGCTCCACTTCCGACGCAGCTCCCTGCTGTGGCCTGGGAAAGCAGCAGACGCCGGCCCAAGTGCTTGGGTCCCGTTACCCTCTGGGCTGAGGGTGGTCAGGATGAGCTCCTGGCTCCCGGCTTCAGCCTGGCTCAGTGCCCGGCGCTGTAGTCACCTGGGGAGTGACCCAGCACACGAGCCTCTCTCTGTTGCCCCACTCTGCAACTATAACTTTCAGAATGAGTATAACTTTAAACCAAACCCTTAGGGGCTGGTGTTCTGAGCAGCAGCAGCCCCCATCAGAGTGCAGGTTCGAGTCCCGGCTGCTGCTCCCCGCTGCTGTGCCTGTTCCAGCAGCTGCCTCTGTGCACGCTCCAGCCACTGCCAGGTCTGCCCTGTCACACGCTGCTGAGCCAACGACACGGACTAAGAATCGCCCAAGCACTCAGCGGCTGCCAGCACGAGGGACCTGGCCCACGGACACGGCGGGGGGTGCATTTCTCTCCCTCCCACCTTTCCCTTCCCTGACCATGGCCCACATTTGTCTTTGATTTTCTCACTCTTAAATAAACTTTATAAATTAAACAAACAAGGGCCCCTCACAGGAGCTCACTCCACTTCCCCGCCAAGGCCCCCTGGGGCACAAATGAGGGCCATCCAAGAGGGAGCCACAGCCACCTCGGTGTCCTGGCTGCTGCAGGCATGTGGAGAGCAAACGCTCAAGGGAAGGTCTCATCTCTGTCACTCTGCCTTTCAGGTGAATAAGTAAACCTTGTGTTTTAAAATAAAGTGTAGGGCCCGGCGCCATGGCTTAGCAGCTAAAATCCTCGCCTTGAACGTGCCAGGATCCCATGTGGGCGTTGGTTCATGTCCCGGCAGCTCCACTTCCCATCCAGCTCCCTGCCTGTGGCCTGGGAAAGCGGTAGAGGACGGCCCAAAGCCTTGGGACCCTGCACCCACATGGGAGACCCAGAGGAAGCATCTGGCTCCTAGCTTTGGCTCAGCTCAGCTCAGCTCCAGCTGCTGTGGTCATTTGGGGAGTGACCCAGCAGATGGGAGATCCTCTGTCTCTCTTCCTCTCTGTATATTTGCCTTTCCAATGAGAAAGAAATAAATCTTAAAAATATATATATATATAAATTTCAGCATATAATATCTTAGCCCTCTCACAAAGCAATCTCTCTCAGCCCCCACTCCTGAACGATGAGACCATAGCCTGCCATCCATCATTCAGTGAGCAGGCACGGGCTGTGACTGGGCCCTGCTGACCCAGGTGAAGTGCCTACCATGGGAACAGATGCTGGGCAGCCCGAACTCAGGCGCTCAGCCAGCAGGAAGACGAGCGTCCCGCGTGAGAAAGGCGCAATGACCAATAAGCCGGGAGCAGCGTCTGCGGTCTGTGTGTGCCAACTCGGGCCCTGCGCATCCAATCAGCATACCTCCCCCCGCAGGGTGAGCTGACGGCACCTGACCCTGGCACCTCGCCCCTCTAGCCACTGCAGCGGCTCCGACTCCTTCCCCTGACGGGGACCCGCTCCTGAGCCCTGCCACGGCAGTCACGGGGCCCAAGTCCCCCACGCAGAGCAGACAGGATGCGGACGGTCTCCCGCCCCTTGAGCCACAGGTATCTTACCCATAGGCAAGTGATCTGGCTTTCCTTATGAAAATTACACATGCATATGTAACATAAAAACATGACGCGAATGCCTGCTTGGAACAAATTCAATGACAAATTCCATGACAGAAATGTACGCCAAGCTCCACCGCGACCAGCTGCAGGCGACAGTACCCCCAGCGGGACCCCTCGAGTCCTCCCTCACGGGACACTTCACACTGCGCTCTGGGCTCCGGACGACCCACAGGGACCGTCCAAACAAGACCGAGAAAGGCACCATGAGGACTCGGCACCGGGGGAAGCCACACCACCCGTACCTTTTTCAGAAACGTTGCAGCTGTTTCTCTCTTGGTGGCCGTGATGCGCTTCACGCCATCTGGGGACTGGACGCGGATTATCTGCCTCGAAGGAAACAAGCCCATAAGGCCACGCAGCGCAGCCTGCCCCACCCTCCCTCGCTCCCTCTCCCCAGTCGCCCACTCTGCACTCCGTCAGGCAGGAGGGCTGGGCCGGCTGGCCACACCTGGTGTCCTGAGAGCCACGGCTGTTCTGAGACAGAAAGCTCATCCACGGGGGAAGATGGCAGCCCCCGGCACGGGCCCACTCCCGACCCCGGCAGCCCCCGGCACGGGCCCCTCCCGACCCCGGCAGCCCCCGGCACGGGCCCCTCCCGACCCCGGCAGCCCCCAGCACGGGCCCACTCCCGACCCTGGGAGCCGGCAGTTCACAGCACAGGCCCACTCCTGACCCCGGGAGCCGGCGGTGAGGGCTCCCTGTTCCCCTCCTGGAGCCCCCAGGGGCTCTTGACCCCCTGTTGCAGCCCCCAGCCCCGCCAGCATCTGGGACCGGAACTGGCAGATGGGAACTCTCTCATATGTGTCTGCCTCTCAAACACATTTCAAAGTTTTTGCTTTTAAACAGTTTCAATTTTCAACCTTTTTTTTAAGATTCTGAAAGATTCTCTCCAATTTTCTTTAAAACCAAACCAAACCAAAAAGCGGTATACTCCGTCCACCCGAGTCAGCAGTCAGCAGGTAGCACAGCCAGTTAACCCTCTGCTGGGGCACTCTCATCCCAACACGGGGGCCTGTTCAAGTCCTGGCTGCTCCACTTCCCATCCTGCTTGGGGCCTGGGAGGCAGCAGAGGGCGGCCCTGGCCTTGGATCCTGCACCCACGTGGGCGTGGCAGAAGAGGGTAGCTAACTGCAGGCTGCAGGCCAGCCCAGCTCCGGCCACAGTGGCCATGTGGAGAGAGAACCAACCTATGCAAGTGGAGCAGCCAGGACACAAACAGGCACCGCCAGGGAATGTGGGCGCTGCAGGTGCCAGGCCCTGACCTGCAGAGCCGGGTCCGCTTGGGACGGTGGACACCACTGCTGTGGCCTGGACAGCTCACAGCGTCCTTGCTTCCTGGGACCACCTGCTGGGCCGACAGCAACCCCGTCCCGTGTAGCCACATGCATACTGCTTTATCTGCCAGCCAACTATTCACAAACAGTTGTAGTAGGAAACACCCATGGCATTTTGGTCCATGGAATGTTCTCTCCCAGCGTGGATCTAGAATGCACATCTAACCCGGCCTTCCTTTTCCAGAACCCTGCACCAGGCTGGGAAGGCTCCGCCCCCAAAGGGTCCTCTCCGGCCGCGGAGGGCTCTGCCTGTGCTCACAGCCTGTCCAGAAGCTGCCTGCTGGTGCCTGGCCTCAGCTGACCCCTGGTGAGGAGGCGGCTCGGCCTGACCCCTCGAGGGGGCCGGGGGCCCCGGGTAGGCACGCAAGGCCCGGTCCCGGGAACTCCAGGGCCGACAGTGTGGACACGCCGGCCTGGGGGAGCTGAAGAACCTACAGAAACAAAAAAACCCCAAACTCCTGAAGTTCTTTGCAAGGGGGCGGGCTCCAGCTGCCTGGGGCTCAACCTGGAAAGGAACTCGGCTTGGCCCGGGGCGGCAGCCACCTGCCGGGTCCCCCCAGCACCGGGCGCCCTAACCCTCACGGGGCACCCCGGTCCAGAGGAGGCCGCCGGACGAAGCCGGGCCCCCGGGGAGGGGAGGCACAGGGCCGGACTTCTCCCAAGTTCCCTCCGACTCAGGGCGTCACGTCGGCCCCACCGCGCCCCTCTTCGCCAACAGCCGCTTGTCAAGCCGCGCGAAGCCCCTCCCGAGGCGGCAGACCCTCCCCGCCGGCCCCGGGCGCAGGACGGGGGCCCGGCCGAGGGCGAGCGGGGCCGGCCAGGCCACCGGGGCCGCGCGGCGCCGCCTCCCGCCAGGCCCGCCGCCGCAAATGTGCTGCCTCATCCCGGCGCGCCGCGCACGGCCGGCCGCCGCACTCACGATGCTCTCGGCCATGGCGGCCGCCGCTGCCGCCGGGCTCGCGCCCCGGGCCGCCGCCGGCTCCGTCGCCTGCCGCCCCGCCGGCCCCGCAGCTCCGGCCTCGACCCCGGCCTCCCGCCGCCGCCGCCACCGCCGCTCCAGCTTCGCCGCCCGCCCGCCCGCCCGGCCGACGCCGACGTCCACGTCCGGTGCCTCGCCCGACGCGCTCCGCCGGCCGCTCAGCCCGCAACGCAGGTTCCGGCCTCAGGGCGGCCTTGCGCGCCTGCGCGGCCGCGGCGCCGGCCCCGCCCCCGCGCGGCCGCGCGCAGACGCCGTGCACCCGCCTACTGCGCACGCAGACCAGCTAGGAGTGCGGGCTGTGCGGGACGGTATCTTCGTATGTAAATGACAAATTACCCTTTAATTCCGTTTTCCTAACAACTTTCCTGTCCCACTGGCGCTGGAGCCAGCGCCACCTGTGCACCAATCTGTTACTGCCTTAAATCCTTTTTTTTTTTTTTTTTTTACCGTATTTATTTGAAAGACACAGTGACAGTGACAAAGATGGCCCTAGCAGGTGCAACAGCAATCCTTGAGCCATCCCCACTCCTCACGGGGTGCAGGCCACGGGAGAGTGCAGGGGGCCCTGGCACTCCAGGACTTGGGTCAGGGAGCTCAAGCCCCGGCTGAACCTCTGTGCCAGACGCCAACCCCCACAGGCTTGCCCGCAAGGAGCGTGGTCATATTCATGTCTTACAGCAGACCCTGACGGTCGTGTGGCTGACCTGGCCTCCTGTAATTGCTGGGCGGGGTGGGGAGTGGGAATTACCAGAACCCTAAGGGAATAAAATCTGCGTGTGCTGACCCCAGGGTTCAGTTTCAGATTATCTTCCCCACCCCTCTGCCACTCACCAGGCGTGGTCACAAGGCTGTGTCCAGTTCTGTGACTGCCCATCCCTGCAGCCATTAGCCCAGGGCTTCCGGAGCCTCAGCTGTTGGAGGGCTGGGGGCACAGCGCAGGCAGGAGGCACGCGCCAGCAACCCACCCCTGCCAGGGGGTCGGCTGCCCTAGACACCTGTGGACGGGTGCCCTGGGACAGCAAAGGGAGGAGAGGTCAGGCAGCCTCCCAGACGGCGACAGGACCCTTAGGGCCTGAGGAAGTGCAGGGTCAACAGGGGGACAGCCTACTTCTGGCTGATGGAGGACGACGCATGGCAGGAAAGTCCAGGGCCAGCAAGCAGACAGGAGCAGCTTCCCGTTGCCCAGAGTATGGTGATGGTGGCAAGGTGGCTGGACAGAGAGCTGCTGGCACAAACGCCGACGGATGGGGTGGACACGGGGCAGTGAGGTGTGGTGACAGTGATGAGGGGGCCAGGGTGGGGCCAGCTTGCAAGGAGGAGGCCAGGGCTCCATGCTGGGGAGCAATTCAAAATGACAGGTTTCCTCATGTGTTTTGCTACTGCCCTGCCCCGAATCTTAACACGAGGACTGGCTCTTTCAAAGCAAGGCAGAAAGAGGAGGTTTAAGTCCCTGCCGGGGGTGCCAGCCTTCCGTGTGAATGCTGCTGCTCTTGCCATCCAGCTACCCGATGATGCTGTGCAAAAGCAGCGGAGCGTGGACTGAGTCCTTGAGACCCAGAAGCAGCTCCTGGCTGCTGGCTGCAGTTGGGCCCAGCCCTGGCCATTGAGGCCCTTTGAGGAGTACAAGGACACGGCCATTCCCAAGCTGAGGAAGTTGGGACAGGCCCAGTCCTCAGGCTGCCAGGGGACCTCAGGATTGTTCCAGGGAGCCGGCGTTTTGGTCAGCTGGAGCAGCCCTGGGCCTACATCGGAACCCACGCCAAGGCCAGGCTGGCACCCTGAGGCCGGGGAGAACTACACACAAGTGCACAGAGGCCCTGCTAAGCCCCAGAATGTGACCCTCACATGGTGCGCCTGTGGCTTGGCTGTCGGGGTGGGGCTCGCTGTAGCTCAGCCTGCACACTGAGGAGCTGAGCCGCTGTGTGCAGGGCTGCTAGGTCTGGCCAGAACAGCTTCCACTGCTGAGAGCCTGCGGAGGATGGAGGGAGGGGAGAGGAGCCCCCTGCTGTCCCAGGTGAGCCAGGGCCCCTGGCCTTGCCCAGGTTGGAGCTGTTCCCTCCCCGTCAATGCTGGCCGTGCCTCAGGCATCCTTCCAGGTTCCCCACCCCTGCAGCCACTGCTCTGGTGGATAGTCCCGTGGCTGTAGAGCTGGGCCCAGCTCAGAGCCCAAGCCAGAGGTTCCAGTGTGCTGGGCCTGCTGCCTGTCCCCACCCAGCCTCTGCGACTGGAGTCACACACTCCCAGCAGTGAGGGCTCCCAGCTCCCCTCCCCCACCCGCAGGACGCTGCAGGAGGCCGAAAGCCACACCTCTTCATGGACAGCACCCCCACTTCAAGCCATACAGGTCTCCACTCCCCAGAGGACAAGGCTGGTGCCCGGGGGTGCAGACACTGCCCTGCTCGGGGCAGAGGCCAGCCCCAGCGTCCTCTCCCTGTGGCGGTCAGCTGCCTCAAGTACCTGATCTTCCTCTCCAACTTCCTCTTCTCCCTGCTGGCCCTGCTGGCCCTGGCTGTGGGGCTCTGGGGCCTGACCGTGAAGGGGTCTCTGGGCAGCGACTTGGGGAGGCCCCTCCCTGCAGGCCCCATGCTGGGGCTGGTCCTGAGCGGGCTGGCAGTCAGTGCCGTGAGTCTGGCCGGCTGCCTGGGCGCCCTCTGTGAGCACGCTGGCCTGCTATGCTGCTTCTCCTGGGGTGTCTTTGCCTTCCTGGGGCTTGAGGCCCTGGCAGGTGCCCTGCTATTGGCACTCTGGGGTCCTCTGCAGAGCGGCCTGGAGCTTGCCCTGCGGGTGGCCATTACCCACTACCAGGATGAACCAGACCTGCACTTCCTGCTCGATCAAGTCCAGCTGGGGCTGCAATGCTGCGGGGTGGTGTCCTACCAAGACTGGCGAGAGAACCCGTGAGTGCTTAGGGGTGCTGGGGGGGAGGAAGGGTGAGGCTGTGCCCACATCCTGCACGCATGCACACTTACGGTGCACCCACAAGCCTCACACTGTGCACACTCCCACAGAGCTCACTGGTCCACGCCTGCACGCACACTCATGCATTCACTGCTGCAGGGACTCTGCTGTACAGGTGGGTGTGTCTGATCACACCTTGCCAGGGATACCCTCTGGGCACCATTCAACGTCTGCTCAAGATTATCTGTTTTTAGTGACGTGGGCCCCACCTGCTGTCCACAACCACAAACCTGTGGTCTGCCCTGGCCATCCAAGGCCACTGACCATGACTGACAGGACACACTCAGCCGAGACACAGAACGTATTTTCCAGGCACATGAATGGGGAGCCGGATGGGAAGTGGCATCCAGTGGATGTTGTAGGTGGTAACTTTACCAGCTAAGGCACCATGCTGGCCCGTTTGTTCCTTTCTGCCCTTGGTAGGCTGGCTGACCAGTCTGAGGATGACTTTAGCTCTGCCATTCACAAAATGAACCCTGTGACTCAAGGAGCAGAACCTCACTCCGTCCCTCTGCCCGCCCCCCGTGCCCCTGGATCTCCTTTCCACCAGGCAGAGCCGAGCCCTGCCCTGCTGGGGCCAGGTGGCAGAGCCGAGCCCTGCCCTGCTGGGGCCAGGTGGCAGGGCGCTGGGGCCAGGTGGCAGAGCCGAGCCCTGCCCTGCTGGGGCCAGGTGGCAGGGCGCTGGGGCCAGGTGGCAGAGCCGAGCCCTGCCCTGCTGGGGCCAGGTGGCAGGGTGCTGGATGTGCAAGCCTGGGGGAAAGCAGCAGGCACTGAGCCACGTTCCTGGATCTGCCTTTTGCTTTGCAGGGACTTCAACTGCAGCTCCCCAGGCGTGCAGGCCTGCAGCCTGCCTGCCTCCTGCTGTGTCGACCCCCGTGAGGGCGGTACCTCTATCAACAACCAGTGTGGCACCGGGGTACTGCGCCAGGAAGAGGCTGCAGCCCGGAAGGTGGTGTACCTGGACGGTTGCGGGCCTCGCCTCCGGCAGTGGCTGCATAGCAGTGCCCGTGCTCTGGGCAGCTTCCTCATTGCAGTGGCGCTGGTGCAAGGCACCGAGCTCCTGATGGCCATGCAGCTGGCCTGGGCCCTCACTACCCGCGAGGGGGAGCTGGCGGTGAGGGTGGAGCCAGCTCCTGGGGCCCCCAGGGCCCAACCCCTGGCCCTGCCCTGAGCCAGCCCATGGCCAGCGCTGCCTCTCCGTGCAGCCCCTCAGCCAAGCGAGGGCCAGGGCCAGGCCTCTCCCCTCCTGCCGGGGTTAGGGTGCCTGGCTACCCCTGCCTGCTGCCCCACCCGCTCCTCCTGTCTACATTCCTCTGCCTCTGCTCCTCTTTCAGAGACCTGACTGGCCGGTGACGTGGAAGTGATATGAACGTGTGGCCCATCGGCCTCCGGCTGGAGTGCCTGATGTGATGCCTTGGGCTGTAGGGAAAGAACTCCACCCAAGCTTCCCGGAGCAGGTGGACAAGTCTGCCCACAGTAGACACCTCAGTTTTTCCCCTACTGAAGTGGGGATCACGACTCCCACCTTCTGGTGGCGAGAGGCATTTGCGGACCATGGCCAGTTCTATCTTGGCGGCCAGTACAGGGCCCAGTGGGCATGCATGGGGCTGCCTGCCCTGCCAGGCTCATGGTGCCCACCAAAGCTCTTCTCCCTGCCTGGCCAACACCCAGTGCCCACTGCCCAGCTCCCAGGACTCCTGCTAGGGCCGCACTTCCCCACACACACTGGGATGAACAGGACACTCAGATTTTATTTCTGAGATGCGACCAGCCAGGGTGGGTGGCTGCCTTGTCCTGGGTGGGGAAGGGGGCTCCTGGACTACCCCCCTGCAGACCCAAGGGGGTGGGCCGGTGTCTCCCTGGCTAGGCCATGGGAGGTGACAGGAGTGGTTCACAGGTGTCTAGAGGCCCCACCTTGCATCCTGGTGCCATTGGGGCTAGAGGCCCCTCTCCAGGACACATGGGTGGGGCTGGCGCGGGTGGCGGGGCTGGCGGCGTCCACTAGATGATCCCGTATTGGGCCAGCTCATGCAGCTCCAGGTGGTTGAAGGCCTCCCAGGGACAGATGACCGTGATGTCTGTGGGAGTGGCTGCATGTCAGGGGGGCCACCCTAGCCCCCCATTCTGAAAAACTTGGGACCCTCCCGGAGCCGGATTCAGGGAGAGATGAGAGCTGGTGGAGGTGCCTGAGGAAGAGGTGGGGGGTGGGGCTGCAGGGGGTCCCAGGGCTCTGACCGTCCTACCTGTTCCGAGGCCTTCCATCCCAGGGATGTCATCTCCAAAGCTGAAAAGACAGAGCAGTCAGACAGGGCCCTGTGGGGACAGGGACAGGGCCTGATAGGGGCAGGGGCAAGGCCCTATGGGGGCAGGGGCGAGGTGAGGCCAGTGGGGTCAGGGACAGGGCCCTCTGGGGACAGGGACAGGGCCTGGTAGGGGCAGGGGCGAGGCAAGGCCAGTGCGGTCAGGGACAGGGCCCTGCGGGGACAGCGACAGGGCTCAGCGAGGTCATGGACAGGCCCTGGTGGGAGCAGGGATGGATCCGGAGGGAGCAGGGACAGGGCCAGATGGGGGTCAGGACCCAGGCCTGAGTATGTGTGAGTGTAAGTAATGGGGCACCCAGTCAGCCACCTGGAGGGCATGGAGCAAGCCCTAGTGTCCAGGAAAGGGCCTGCCTGCCAGGCAGCGGTCATCTATCCGAGGCCCCATTACCAGTGCAGGGAGGGACAGTCCGGTCCCTGCCTCCATCAGCCCCTAGGCAGCCTCAGGTAGGAAGGAGAAGCCCCTCCCGTGTCCCCCAGCTGTGCTTACCCCTGGACACCTTTCTTGGGTGGTTTGCTCTTGAACTGCCTGGTTTGCCGCTGCTTAAATTTAGGTGGCCCCTTCCTGGGGGTGACAGGCCCCCCAATCACCCTGGTGGCCGACCGGATCTCTGTCTTGGGGGGTTCCAGGCTCATGGTGAGGCGGTTAGGGGCGCTGCGGCGACTCCTGCTGTGCTAGGTGCAGCCCCTCGCCTTAGACTGGCAGAGTGGGTGGGAGTTGTCAGGCCCTGCTTCCTCCCGCCACCCTCCTATCCCTCACTGCCACCCCGCACGTTGGACCCACACCAGGGCCACGACTAATCCAAACCCCGCTTTCCATGGCCTCCAGGAGGCGGCTGCATCCCTCGACCCTAGGCAGGTGGTCACTGCATCTGAACCCAGCCCCCACCCCCGCCTTGTTTCCTTCACCGCGGCCTGCTCTTCTGACGCTGAAGCTGCCAGGCCTCAGGCTCGCCCTCTCTGGCTGTGTCCCCAGGCCCCAGCCCGCCTGCCTGCGCTCACTGCTCCGTTCCTCTATCCCTGGGGGGTTACGCCCCACCCCACCTCAGAGGGACACGCTGAGGCTGTGTCCTGGTGGCTCTCCTCCCACCCAGCCTCTCCCCAGATGCCCTAAGTCCTGGTGTCCTGGGCCAAGGGCAGCCCTAAACCTATTAGCGCCAGACACATGCAATCTCCTGGGCGCTGGGCCAGCACTATGACCTGTGGGCCCCGGGACCGGGCATGGAAAGGGTGCAGATAGGGGGGACTGTGCCCAACCCCACCCCACAGGCTCCCTTTTCCTGTCCCCGGTCTTGAGGGCATTGGGGCTGACACTGGGGAGACAGCACAGTTAAGCAGCCCTGTGCTGAGAGGCAGGCTTTGCCACAGGTGCTGGACATGGGATGGGGTGGTCTGTGCCTTGAAGCCACAGAACCCACTCCCTGCTTAACTGTCAGTGTTATCCACATGGCAACTGCCTGTTCCCCCACCCCCCGATCGGGGCTGCTGTGCATGGCACACGGCCCGAGTCTCCCAGACAGACCACAGCCGGCCTTGGAGACAGCAGTGCCAATGGAGGGCATCTGCCGGAGGTCCTCCCAGGAACAGCTGGGACCCTGGCTGGACTGGGCGGCTGGGGCAGTACTTACCACAAGTCGGGGTGGGCCAGGGGGTCGGGTGCTGGCGGCTACGGGCCTGCCTCAGCAGCGTCTGCCCTGGCTAAGTGGATTAGGGTTCTCCTAGCTGATGCTGCTAATGAGATTGTGAGGGCCCAGAGAGGGGACACCGTGGAGGATCCGGGGGAGACAGAGGGGCTGTGGTGTGGACACGGCCCTGAGGGAAAGACACTCTCCCAGGGAGCTGGGGCTTCCCCCTCCTAAGCCACCAGCCAGCCCAGCAGGCAGCCCTGGCTGCTGCCCTTGGCCCCCCTTCCTGCAGGCCCGACCCCTGGGAGGCCGCCTCTTACAAGACACTGATGTTTTATTTACGTGCAAGGCAGACATGCACAGATGTTCCATGGACTGGAGGCCGTGCCAGTCCTAAACCAGGAGCCCACAAGTCTCTCCCATGGCAGCGTTCTTCCTGCCGCCTCCTGGGCATGGTGGCAGGGACCTGGACATGAAGGCCGTAGCGGGGACTTGGCCTGGCACTCAGGATGGGAAATGCCCCAGGGCAGCTGAACCAGGGTCAGATGGGGTGTCCCCAAGGTAGTTTATTGTTACAAATGTCCCAGGCCCTACCGCTGGCCCGATGGGAAGAAAACCCTGCCCAGCCCACGGATCACCAGCAGGAGAGGGTGGGCGTCAGGGACTCTTCCTGCCAGTGTTGCCCCGGGAGGCAGCAGGTGACAGGACGGCTCAAGTGAGTCCCCACACCCCCTGGGAGACCCACCTGGGGCTCCTGGCCCATCCTGGAGGCCGTGGGCCTTTAGGGAGCGAGCCAGTGGGTGCAAGTTGCCTTTCGCCTTTTAAATAAAAACGGAAAGAAAAGAAAAAAAGGCAAACAGCTGCTGAGAAAGGTTCCCTGTCTCTCCTGTCACCCCGACTCCACGCGCCTGGCCAGAGTGGGGTCCTCCAACAGGGCTGCTGGGGGAGATCACAGCAGGGCTAGGTCCTGTAAAGATTTGTTTATTTGAAAGAGAGCATAACAGAAGGGGAGGAGCGCTCTGCCACACTGCTTCCCTCCCCAACGGCTACGGTGGCCAGGGCTGGGCCAAGCTGAAGCCAGGAGCGGGTCTCCCACGTGGGTGCAGGGGCCTGAGCCCCTGAGCCACCCTTCCCTGCGTTTCCAGGCACCTAACAGGGAGCAGCTGGCACTAGAGCTGGTGCTCTGATGTGGGAATGGCAGCACAGCAGTGCCAGTCCCGGCTGGCAGGTCTCCCAGGGCACCAGGACCCCCGCCTCCGTCACCCTGCAGTCTGAGTGCCCCGGGTGTGGACAGTGTCAGCTCGGTCCCGTGTGGCACAGACGATGCACTAGGAGCATGGCGGGGCAGCACATCCCCAGGGAAGCCTAGGTTTTTGGGGGACGGGGAGCTGTGGACATGCGGAGCTGAATCTCTAGCCTGAGGAAGGCCTTGAGGTTCTCATCGGCCACGTGTTGCTCCAGGGTGGCCAGGGCCCGCGTGCCTCCATAGTGCTGCAGGAGCCGCTGGGCGTAGTCCACCCACACGCAGGTCGGGCAGCCGCTCAGGCAGCAGTTCACCGGGGGCTGCAGGTCCGGCGGCAGGGCGTCCGGGGCTTCCACGCTGGGCTTCCCGGGGGCGTCTTTCTGCACAGGGTCCGTCCCCAGCGTCCTGTGGCCATCACGAGCTGGCCAGCGGGGACGCTGCGGAGGAAGCCTCTGGCAGGAAGTCCAGTGGCTGAACCAGCGTGCACCCTAGGGATATAGACAGGGTGACTGTCGGCGGGGACTGTGGGGTGCATTTAGCCCCCTGGCCCTGGCAGGTGGTCTGGGGCTCTGCTCCGCTTACCCACTTCCCCGCGCGAGCATGAACAACCCATTTCCCCATGTGCAGCACTTCAGCAGGTGGGCACCGAGGACGGGAATGGAGAGTCCCTCTCCTGGCTGAGACCATCCCGAGTGATGGCTGCGCCCCTGTCCCGTCTCCCAGGCCTCCCCGGACTCGCGCTCGCGCACCCCCAACCTCCAGGGCCGCCTTCTACGCTCCGTCTACCCCTGGGCACTGACGCCTGCCCGTCGCCCACTAACCCGCCCTCCCGGGTCGCGGCCAGGCGCGTTCCGGAGGCACCGCCGGACGAGCAAGGGTCCTCGAGCTGCGGGCCGGTGCGCTGCGGAGAGCCCGCCGCCCCGCCGCCCCGCCGCCCCGCCGCAGCCGCCGGGTACTTGCCGAGCGGGCGGCCGCTACGCTCCCCAGCCGCATTGCGCTGGGGTGGTCGGTGACTGGCTCCTGAGCGGCAGCCGCCTCGGCCAATCGAAGCCCGCCATAGAGCCAAGGCGCTCCAATGAGCGTGGGGCGAAGCGCAGGAAGCGGAAGGGGCGGAACCACGAGCGGGGCGGAAGTGGCTTCGCTCGGGAATTGCCCGGTCCGGGGATGGCGGGAGCCGGACACGCGGCGGCGGGAAAGGCGGCATGTCGGGGTTCCAAGCGGCCGCCGGGGAAGGCGAGCCCGGCTCCGCGGCCAGGGAAGCGCAGGTGGGCGTCTCCTTCCACTGCGTGGGCTCCCGCGTCCCCCAGGCGCGCGGGCCTCACCCCGTGTTCTCCTCGCCAGCGCCGAGAAGAAGAAGGTGGACAGCCGGCCCCAGAGCCGGGACGAGCAGGAGATCCCCTTCCGGCTCCGGGAGATCATGAGGAGCCGCCAGGAGATGAGGAACCCGCTGAGTAACAAGAAGAGAAGAAAAGAGGGTGGGCAGAGACCGGGCGGCGCGGCCGTGAGCGTGTCCTTGTTGGCCGTCGTGGCCGTGGGCTGGGAAGAGAAGGGAGACGTGCCCCCGCGGGCGGCCTCCCGGGGTGTCACTGCAGCCCGGCGGCTCTGGGGGGACACTGCCCCGTGCCGGAGGGGCAGGGCGGCCTGTGGGGGGACTGGCCCGCGCGACTGTGTTCCCCGTGTATGCAGCCATGCGCTCCCAAGCAGGGACCCGGCGTGAAGAGGGGACGGGGGTGAGGGGAGGTGGGGTGTGGGGTCAGGGGACGTGGGCTGAGGGGTGGCGGCTGCTGAGCAGCGTGGAGTCTCCCTCATTGAGCCCGTCTGTGGTGGGGTGTCTCCCATGGCCCTTGCACTCCCACGCCTTGGGGTTGCTGGCTGGAGACAGCTGTGTCAGTGGGCTGCTCCCTGGGGGACGGCCTTGTCCTGTGTGCGGCCACGGCCTCCCGCTTGCTCCTGTGCCTCGTGCCCCACGTCTGCTCAGGCGCCCTCCATCCTCAGCCCGAGCGACCTTCAGGAAGACGCTGGAGAAGGAAGCCAAGGGAGACGAGCCGGACATCCCCGTGCCCAAGTTCAGGCAGAGGAAGTGGGAGTCGGACGGGGCCTATGTGCAGCGCATGGAGCAGGAGGCCCAGCATGTGCTGTTCCTGACCAGGAACCAGGCCGCGCGGCAGCCGGAGGTGCAGGCGGCTTCCAGGAAGAAGTCGGAGAGGAAAAAGGCGTGAGTGGCCGGCGGGGCTGAGGTCCTGTGCCATCCTCGCCACCGGCAGCATTCTGTAACAGTGGCAGTGCCGGGCAGTGCGGGGCAGAACGGGACTCCTGCTGCCCCTCTCCCTGGAAAGCCAGCGGGTTCGGGGCCGGTCACCCCCGACATGGGTGAGCTCACAGGCTGCCTGGGCTGATCTGTCCCTGTGGGGAGATGGGGGTGAGGGGGACAGGCAGTGCCCGTCTACGTGGACGTGCAGTGGCTGCCAGTGTCTCCCTTCCTGGTCCAGAGATCCCAGGCTTTGAACTGTACTATCTGTGCCCGTTCTGGTCATAACCAGGGGTCTGGCTAGGTCCTGGTGTGGTGTGGCCACCAAGATGCCTTCCTCTCCCCTCCCCTCCCCGGTTCTCTCAAGTGAACACCCCCTGTGCCTTGGGGTTATGTGTTTATGTTTTTGAAAGGCAGCGTGAGGGAGAGACAGCCTTTATCTGATGTTCACTGCCCTCGTGGCTGCAAGTCAGGCCTGGGCCAGGAGTTCCATCTATGTTCCGACAGGCGTGGCAGGGACCAAGCGCTCAGACCACCAGCCACCGCTTTCCCGCACCTCAGCCAGAGCCGGACCACGACGCGGGCGTGCCAGGGAGCCGCCAACCCTCAGCTGCATAGCACCTGCCCTGAGACTGGGGCTCCGCAGCCGGGTGGACCACCGGGCTGATGCTTTTCCCAAAATAAAAAAAGGGGGGTCCGATATCGTGGCATTGCAGGTAAAGCTGCCTGCTACAACACCAACGTCCCATGTGGGTGACTGATTCATGTCCCGGCTGCTCCACTTTTTTTTTTAAAGATTTATTTATGTATGTTGGAAAGGCAGATATACAGAGAGGACAGAGAACATCTTCCGTCCACTGATTCACTCCCCAAGTGACCGCAGTGGGTGGAGCTGAGCCGATCGGGAGCCAGGAGCCTCTTCCAGGTCTCCCACACGGCTCATCTTTGACCTTTGCGGTCACTTGGGGAGTGAACGAGCAGATGGAAGATCTTTCTGCCTCTCCTTGTCTGTAAATCTGACTTCTTTTAATTTGAATGGCAGTTAACAAAGGAGAATGAGAGAGATCATCCCTGAATGGCTGCCACAACCAGAGCTGGGCCAGACCAAAGCCAGCAACTTCTTCCAGGTCTCCCACGCAGATGCAGGGTTCCAAGGCTTTGGGCTGTCCTCTGCCATTTGCCCAGGCAGGAAGCTGGACGGGAAGTGGCACAGCTGGGACTTGAAGTGCCTGTATGAGATGCTGGCCCCTAAAATAGAAAAAAGGCCAAGAGGCAGCTGAGTGCTGTGGTCTGGCGGGTTAACCTGCCCCCTGCCCACTCTGCTGTTGCCCGAGAGGTGCCAACAGTGGCCCTGGGTACCTGTCCCTGTCCTTAGCAGGAGCTGATAGAGCCCTGAGCTGGTCCCGGGTTCCGGGCACTCCAGTGCTCCATCACTCTGGCTCCTGTCAGCGGGCGTGAAGCACACGGCCCTTCCTGACCGGAAGCAGGGAGGTCTGCTGTGAAGACCCCTGTGATGCAGTCTCATTTACGTACAAACTCATGCCCTAGTGCCCACGTGGTCACCAGTGTAGTGGGACCCGCAGCTGTGGCCTCTGGCAGCTCCTTGCTGCCCCACGGGAGGCCAGCTGCTGCTGGTGCGTGGTCCCCTGGCCGGAGCCCGTGGGGGGGACCTGCAGACGCCTCTTCCCACCTCCCCAGGTTCCGGCAGCGACGCCTGGATAAGGCCCGGCAGCGCAGGGAGGCCAAGGCTGCAGACCGGCAGGAGCAGGAGCTGCTCCAAGGTCAGAGCCTCTTTGGAACAGGTAGGGCCGGGCGGGCAGGTGCGGGGGCCAGTCATGGCAGCAGGCCTGTCTCTACTGCCTGCAGACACGGTAGAGTTTGGTGAGGTGGTCCTGCAGCCCCCTGAGCTGACTGCCAAGCCCAGGAGCAGCAGCAGCAGAGAGCAGGTAAGTGGAGCGGGGTCATCTGCGTGGCAACACCTTCCCTGGGCTCTCTGCCACTGTTGTTCCCTGCACGGCTGACCTCGGCCTCTGTTTCCTCAGCCTGGCAAGAAGTCGCTGGTGCTGAGGACGCTCCTGAGCCCAGCCACATGCCCACTGCCGCGTTCCTCACTGGCCCGGCAGCGCATCGTCGGGGAGGAGAGAGCGCGGGCTGTGCAGGCCTATAGGCTGCTGAAGCGGCAGCGGCGGCCCCAGTAGGCATGTGTTATCCAGCATGTCCTGGGACACGAGGCTGTGAGCCCTGCCCGCCTGTCACCATGTGGGGGCCCTTTCTCCATTAGACTGCCCTTCTGCAGGGACCTGAGTGCAGCACAGAGACTCCTGCAGGGCCAGGGCACTTCTCGGGGGCTTGGTCCTGAGGGAGACAGTCCAGCACAGAGGGCAGGGAGGCTGTGAGCCCTTGACCAGCCTCGCCAAGCAGGATGGCCATGGTGAGGCCTAGGGCTGGCCGCCCTGGAGGGGTGTGAGCACCCAGCCCCGAGATCAGGGCAAATGCCCTGTGCGCCTTCCTGCCCGAGGCTGGCAGCAGAGCCATTGCCTGGAAGCCCAGATTGCATGGCCAACCACAGCAGCCCCGTCCTGAGGGCAGGCACCTCCTGGAACTGGGGCACAGCCGTGTCCGCCAGTGTCTGAGCAGCGGGCAGCTGCGTTTTGGGGACCGTCTCTGTGCTGTGGCATGGTCATGGACAGGATGTGGGAGCGAGCTGTGGAACCCCACCAGGTCACTTCCGTTGCTGCCTCTGGCACACGGTTCAAGGGCCGTGACCGTGCCTGGGGTCCCCGTGTGTCTTGCAGTCCCACATTAAAAGGTTATACCTCTGCTGTTATTTTGTGTGTGTTGGTCACGAGGATTTTACCAGGCTGCATGTTGGAGAAGGCGCCTGGTGTCTGAGGTGAGGCAGGGCCTGTTGCCTCAGCTGGAAGGTGGGGGCCTGGGTCCCCCAAAGGTGGACTGTGGGAACCTGAATGGGGCCAAACTGCTGGGCTTGAAGGTGCTGTTCTTTCCATCCACTGTGTTACTCCCAAATGATCCCACAGCGGAGCGGGGCCAGAGGGGCATCACCTCCCTGCCCCTCCCAGGGCTGCGCTGACCCCGGGACTGGGGACTGCAGGGTGTGGACAGCTCGCCAGCAGGCTGGCACACGGGCACCTGAGAACCATGGGTCTGGCACCAGCCACAAGGGGCTGACAGTGGAAGCGTCTGTGACAACGGGTCTCTGGGTATAACCCAGTCACCCCTCCACCGTGACAGAGAACAGGACACGAGGGAGGAGGCTCTGCAGGCCACAGGCTAAGCAGTGGGAGATGGCAGTCTACCTGGAGTGGGCAGGTTCCCGTGGGGGGAGGCGGACACCCCAGGCTACAGGGCCTCTAGCCCACCATGGGGACCTGCTCGTCCTGTGGAACAAACGAGCCAACACTGGCTTTCTCTGGAGGCTTTGTTCACACCCAGCTCATTAAGGCAGGCTAGGGTGTCCTGTGCTCGTAGGGATGCGCAGGCAGGGGCCCATAGCCCAGGTGTCAGGTGCTGGGTGGGCAGCCCTATGGACTCCACGGCAGGACGGGATGGCCCCAAGTGCCACTTCCCCAGGTGACTCGGCTTACCCACCAGCTAGGGCCACACCAGGCCCCTCTGTCCCCATGAGGCTCAGCTGCCGTTTCTGTGGGTGTCCTGCAGCCAGCGCAGCACCTGTGTCAGGCCCGTGCCTTCCCGGGCGCTGACTGCTGCCGTGGCCACGTCCTGCTTGGCACAGGCCACGATGTCCGGAAGCCGGATGAGCGACTTGACCTCCTCCAGGCCCATGTGACATGGCAGGTCTCTGTGGACACAGGAGCCCCCAGGAGGACCAGCCACACCCCCGTATGCCGCTAAGCCCTGGGGCGCTGGCAGGAAGCATCCCACCCCAGGCGCCCAGGGCCCTACATTTTGTTGAAGAGGATGAGGACGGAGGCTCCTGCCAGCTGGTTCGCAGAAAGAAGCCCCAAGAGCTGCACACAGGACGCAGAGACCTGCGAGGGGTTCGAGGCGTCCATGACGAACTGCGGAGGAGGACAGGGCCATGAGCGACACCCCGGGGGGCCGGGAAGCACGTCCCGGGAGGAGCCAGGGTGTCCACACCCACCAGCAGGGCACGGCAGTCTCCGTAGTAGCTGGGCCAGATAGGGCCCATGCAGCCCCCCAGCTCGCGGATGGTGATGCGTCTCTGGACCACGATGTCCGTGAGGTCGGTGCCCACCTGCGACGAGAACCGTGCTGCGCACAAGGCCCCGCGCCCACACCCCGGGACCAGGGAGAGCCGGGGGCCGGTTACCCACCGTGGGCTGCGTCGGCGGGGGCTCACCCACGTTGCCCGTGCCGCCCCGCAAGCTCAGCTGTGCGCAGTGGTCAAGGCGCAGAGGCCAGGAGCGCGTCCCCACAGCCCTCCCGTCCCTCCTGTCCTCACCTCCCTCCCGTCCCCAGGGCCCTCCTGTCCTCACCTCCCTCCCGTCCCCACGGCCCTCCTGTCCTCACCTCCCTCCCGTCCCCAGGGCCCTCCTGTCCTCACCTCCCTCCTGTCCTCACCGCCCTCCTGTCCCCACGGCCCTCCTGTCCTCACCTCCCTCCCGTCCCCACGGCCCTCCTGTCCTCACCTCCCTCCCGTCCCCACGGCCCTCCTGTCCTCACCTCCCTCCTGTCCCCACGGCCCTCCTGTCCCCACGGCCCTCCCGTCCCTCCTGTCCTCACCTCCCTCCTGTCCCCACGGCCCTCCTGCCCCTCCTGCCCCTCCTGTCCCTCCCGTCCCCGCCCCCCAAGGATATGCTGCAGCCGCTTCACCAGCAACGTCTTTCCGACGCCCGGAGCCCCCAGCAGCAGACACATCCTGGACCCCGGAGCCCACCCGGAACTCGTAGCTCGGCGCCCCGCTGCAGGGCCCGCCCCCTGCCCGCTGTCATTGGATGGCCGTCTGCTCCAGAGCGCTCATTGGCTCACGCAGGGCATAGACGCTCGCAAGTCCCGCCTGTCGGCCATCCCGGCCGGGGCGGTACCGTGCGCGTGCGCGCGTCGGAGGGGAGTGGAGGCGGAAGCGGAAGTCGAGGGGCGCGCCAGCTGGGAGCGCAGGGGCGTCCGCGGCGGCATCGGTCCGGGCTGGGGTCGCCATGGGGCGCGGCGGCGGCACCTTCGAGCGTCTCCTCGGTAACGCCCCGCGCCGTCCCCGATGTGGAGCCGGGGTCCCGGGGGTGGCCGCTGCGAGGCGGGCGGGCGGGAGGGTGCTGTCCGGGGAGGGTGCTGGGGTGGGGGGTGCTAACCGAGGAGGGTGCTGGGGTGGCGGGGTGCTGTCCGGGGAGGGTGCTGGGGCGGCACGGTGCTGATCGGGGAGGGTGCTGGGGTGGCAGGGTACTGTCCTGGGTGGGTGGTGGGGTGTTGTCCGGGGAGGGTGCTGTCTGGGTAGGGTGCTGTCCGGGGAGGGTGCTGGGGGGTTGCAGGGGTGGCGGGGTGCTGTTTGGGGAGGGTGCTGTTTGGGGAGGGTGCTGTCTGGGGAGGGTGCTGTCCCAGGCACCCAGCAGATGGGTGGCAGGATCCCCACATCTGGGACGGCCGCCGCCTCGGTCTGCCCTGGTCCCCGTGCAGTACAAAGTGGTTGGGTGCCAGGTACTCTGGGGCAAGGGTGCAGGGCGCTGTGCTGGGGGCCTTGTTCCCACTCCCTGCGCCCAGTGAACTGCATCCCTGTGTGTCCCCCCAGACAAGGCGACCAGCCAGCTCCTGCTGGAGACGGACTGGGAGTCCATTCTGCAGATCTGCGATCTCATCCGCCAGGGGGACACCCAGTGAGTGTGGGGTGGCAGGTGGAGGGGGCCCCCCAGGCGGGACTTGGGGCCATCACCCCCCTTTCCAACCCCCTCCGGATGGCTGCTCCCCACAGAGCGAAGTACGCCGTGAATTCCATCAAGAAGAAAGTGAATGACAAGAACCCTCACGTGGCTCTGTACGCACTGGAGGTGAGCACACTCCATGCTGCCGCGCCGGGGGTGGGGTAGTGGGTCCTCCTTTCATGGGTGACCGAGATGAGAGAGCCAGGAGAGCTTGTGGGGTGCGCTCCCCCTCTGGCTGAGGCGCAGGGTTTCAGGAGGCCCTCTGGGGGACGGGGTCAGTCCCCGGCACTGACTGTGGCTGTCCGTCCCCACCCCCGCCCTGCAGGTCATGGAGTCTGTGGTAAAGAACTGTGGGCAGACTGTGCACGACGAGGTGGCGAACAAGCAGACCATGGAGGAGCTCAAAGAGCTGCTGAAGGTATCGGGGCACACGGCGGGCGGGCACAGTCAGGGGCACACAGTGGCTGGGGGTGCCCAGTGGGCCGTGGCGCACAGTGGGCAAGGCCCCAGCCAGGGGCGCACAGTGGCTGGTGGCGCACAGTGGGCCAGGCCCCAGCCAGGGGCGCACA
Source organism: Ochotona princeps (assembly GCF_030435755.1). Classification (NCBI taxonomy): domain Eukaryota; kingdom Metazoa; phylum Chordata; class Mammalia; order Lagomorpha; family Ochotonidae; genus Ochotona; species Ochotona princeps. The sequence goes on along the minus strand of NC_080848.1, from coordinate 663,445 downwards.
GTGGCTGGGGGTGCTTGGTGGGCTGAGGGCATTTGGCCTTTACACGGGGGCCTCCGCTCTGCCAGGTCGCGAGGGACTGCTTCCTGCAAGGTGGGCCAAGGATAGTGGGCTGCTTTTGGGGGCCCAGATGTGTGGGGGCACAAAGGGCTCCTTCTGCAAGTTTGGGGTATGCTCATCCAGGCCAGTGGGAGGGTGCATGTAGGGACACCCAGGGGTGGGCAGGCAGTCTTGGCAGCACTGCAGGGGAGCCGCCAGCTGGCACTAGGATCCCAGCCGAGCCTCAGCTGCCCCATCTGTGTGGCTTATCACCCTGGTGGGCAGGCCAGGAGGCTGGACCCAGCCTGCCCTCCCGCTGCCCACTGGGCTGTCAAGGACGTGTGCTGCCTGTAGGGGAGGAGAGGGTCCTGAACCCTGGGCCATGGCCATCCCAGTGCCCTGGGTGTTGCACGTGGCTGCTGTCTCAGTGCTGGATGCAAGGCCTGGCTGCCCATGGCCGGCAGCGAGCCGCAGCTCTGAGCTGGGGAAGAACCCCTCTGCAGGTCGCGCTTGGGAGGCTGAATGCCTCAGGCCTGGCTGGCTCTGTGTGCTGGGTTGGAGCCGGCAAGGGAGGCACCCGGCCCGGCAATGGGCAGCTCCGGCCTCAGGCCTGGAGCCACATGGTGCTTGGTCCCCAGGCCCATTCAGGACCAGGGGTCTCGCCGGCCATCGCTGCATGCACAGGCCTCTCGGGCTCCCCCTGCTTCCTGTGGCCACTCACCCACGTCCCCCTCGGCAGCGACAAGTGGAGGTGAACGTGCGGAACAAGATCCTGTCGCTGATCCAGGCCTGGGCACACGCCTTCCGCAACGAGCCCAAGTACAAAGTGGTGCAGGACACCTACCAGATCATGAAGGTGGAGGGTGAGTGGGCAGGGCGGGCTCGGGGACCCCTGCCAGGTCATGAAGGTGGAGGGTGAGTGGGCAGGGCGGGCTCGGGGACCCCTGCCAGGTTGCGAAGTGGGCAGGGCCAGGTTCTAGGTAGGGCCTGTAGGTGCTGCCAGGGGAAAGTAGGGGTGTGGCCTATGTTGGGTGCCAGGTGGGGCCTGGACACCAGATGCTCAAATGGGGGGAGCCCAAGAAGCTGCCAGTGCCGGGCCTGCTGGGAGGCCGAACAAGGCGCCTCCTGAGCTGCGTGGGGCCTCACGAGCAGGCAGGGTTGTAGAAGGCATTGGGGGGCACCTATGGGCATGAGCTGGTGCCTGGAGCCGGGTGCAAGGGGGGCCTGGGGCCCAGTGAGGGGAGGGAGCGACCACAGGGCAACAGGCAGCCTCGAGCCTGGGTACCAGGGTGTGCACTGAGCTCGTGGCCTCTGTGGGGAGCCTCTGCCAAGGCTGCCCGGGCCCTCTGGGCCCTGCATGCTTGGACCAGCTGGGCATGCTCTTTGGGGCGTTCTTCGGGAAGCAGATGCCTGGGATCAGGAAGCCCCTGACAGGGTGGCCCCCCAGCGACCCCGGCCTCCTCCCTGCAGGACACGTCTTCCCAGAGTTCAAGGAGAGTGATGCCATGTTTGCTGCCGAGAGAGTGAGTCCTGTGGGTGCTGAGGGCCTGGGAGGGGAGCCTGGTGTCCCAGGCCGAGGGAGGGGCCACATGGGCATGGGCGAGGTGCCCTTGAGCCCTGGATGGAGGGGCACGTGCTCCAATGTTGACATATCCCCTGGCCGGGGTGAATGGAGTCGGGTGGGCAGGGAGGCCTCCCCAGCTGAGGCTCTGTGCCCTCCAAGCCCCGGATTGGGTGGGCTAGGAGGCCCCCCAGCTGAGGCTCTGTGCCCTCCAGGCCCCGGATTGGGTGGGCAGGGAGGCCTCCCCAGCTGAGGCTCTGTGCCCTCCAAGCCCCGGATTGGGTGGGCTGGGAGGCCCCCCAGCTGAGGCTCTGTGCCCTCCAGGCCCCCGATTGGGTGGACGCCGAGGAGTGCCACCGGTGCAGGGTGCAGTTTGGGGTGGTGACCCGCAAGGTGAGTGCCCGCTCAAGTCTCAGGCCACCGGCCCTCTGCTGTCATCTAGTGCTCTTTAGGGGGTCCCTGGGGTGCAGGGGAAGGGGTGGCAGCCCCTTAGCAGTCAGCCAGTCACCCTGCCCAGGAAGGGTTGAGCCGACAGCGTCTGTTCCACAGCACCACTGCCGGGCCTGCGGGCAGATCTTCTGCGGGAAGTGCGCCTCCAAGTACTCCACCATCCCCAAGTTCGGCATCGAGAAGGAAGTGCGCGTGTGTGAGCCCTGCTACGAGCAGCTCAACAAGTGAGTCCATGCACCAGGAGCTGCTGCTCTCCTGGCAGGCTCGGGGTGCGACCCAGAACTGCACTCCCCCGGAGCTGGGGCTGGGTGTGGTGGGTTGTGTGCGGCACCTCGTCAGGGAGGAACACTTGGCGGTGGTGCTACACGGGGGGTGTCGGGCTGCGCATGCCCTGTGCCCATCGTGCCTGGTGCCAGTGTGCTTCTGGGTACACCTGGGTCCTCCCCAGCACTGGGGAGGGTGGCTCGCACAGGCCGTGCTGACGTCTGTGGTGTGGGTTCAGCTTCCTGTTGCCCCAGCAGTGTCCCTGCCGGGTCCCCTCGAGTTCCTGTTGGTCCGGGGGCCCGATTGCCTGTCTGGAACCCTGCCTGCTGCCCTCGGCCAGCTGCCTGGCTCAGGCTGTGCTCTGGCGCGACCCCGTGTCCCTCCCCGGGAATGGGAATCTCCTGGGGCTCCCATCCCAAGAACCCAACTACACGGGCATCCTGTTCCTGAGTGGCCATGTGGCTGCTGGGCTGTGGGCACCACCCTGGTGGCCCTGCTGTGCAGACCACCTGCGTTCTGCCCCCTTGCGCCCCTCAAGCCCTGCCTGTTGCCCCTTCTGTCACCCCCGTTCACCCCCCCACTGCTCGCTCTGCCATCCCCCCGACTGCTGCCCATGCCTGGCCTTCAGCTCTGTGTCGCCTTTGAGCTGGCCACACTTCTGGTTCACACCCCAGCTGCCCACTGCGGCTGGCTTGGGTGCGAACTTGACCAGGACTGTCACGTGGGTGCTGGGGACCATCACCCGCTGCCTCCTGGGGCAGGCGCGCAGTGGCAGGAGGCTGGAGGTGGCAGCGAGCCCGGGCTACCTGTGTAGCTGTGCCAGGCAGCCCTGGGTGAGGGCGGTTCCTCCAGGCGGAGCTGCTTTCCAGCACTCTTCCCCGTGGCTGTGGTCACACTGGCTCAGTGTCTGGGAGCCCCTGCCTCACCCCTCCTGCAGCCCGTCCTGAGGCCCAGGCTCTGTCGCCTGTGGGGTGTCTCGGAGGACGGTCACCGCGTGGAGACCGGACGGGCCCTGAGGGAAGCTCCCCTCGCCTCCTGTCCTCCAGGAAAGCCGAAGGGAAGGCGACCACCACCTCCGAGCTGCCTCCGGAGTACCTGACCAGCCCCCTGTCGCAGCAGTCCCAGGTAGCCACACTCCCCACTCCATGGCCCATTGTCCGCCAGGCGCCTCTGCCCCGACCCCTCACTGGCTCTTGCACCCACAGCTGCCCCCGAAGCGGGATGAGACGGCCCTGCAGGAGGAGGAGGAGCTGCAGCTGGCACTGGCCCTGTCGCAGTCAGAGGCCGAGGAGAAGGAGAGGCTGGTGAGCTGGGCCCCCAGCCTCGCCCGGGGGTCTGCCCGGGCCCGTGCCAGCCTCGCCCGGTCACCTTTCCCTCCCGCCCTGTACAGAGACAGAAGTCCAGCTACTCGGCTTACCCCAGGGCGGAGCCCACGCCCGTGGCCTCGTCAGCGCCGCCTGCGGGCAGCCTGTATTCATCCCCTGTGGTGAGCCAACCCCTGGCACAGGCAGGGCCACCCTGCTGCGCCCACCTTTCCTCCCTTCCTCGCCCCAGGCCCATGCTCTGGGTGGGGTGCAGGGGCCGGCCACTTTACCTTGTAGACGAGTCATAGGGTGCAGGGCTGCCTGGCTGGGTCAGGGGTCCTGTCAGTATGCCGGTGGCGCTGGGACCATGACGGCGCCTCACGCTTCCAAGCATCAGGCCGGGTCACCTGTGCCACCGGGCGCAAGGGATGGAGGGGCTTGGCCTCGAGGTGGCGGTGCGCGTGGCGGTGGGGCCGCCTCTGTGTGACCGCAGCCTGCCTCTGTCTTCCAGAACTCCTCGGCACCGGTGGCAGAGGACATGGACCCCGAGGTAAGGGCCTGGCCGGGGGGCTGTCCCCGCCGGTGCCCAGGCCACACGGGTGACCTCACTCTTGGCTACACAGCTTGCCCGATACCTCAACCGCAACTACTGGGAGAAGAAACAGGAGGAGGCGCGACGGAGCCCCACGCCCTCGGCACCCGTGCCGCTGGCGGAGCCGGCCACCCAGCCTGGGGAGGGGCCCGTGGCCCCAGCCAGCGCGGCCGAGGTGAGGCGTGCCCGGCGCTGCTGCCCCCCGCCTGGCTCCTGGTGCCCCGGCGGGCCCGCTCAGCAAAGCGCGCATGCTCCGGTTTCTTGCAGACATGCCTTCTGGAGACGGAGGCTCAGTCCGTGGCCTCCCCCAGTGGCCCCTTCAGCGAGGTAAGTGGCAGGTCCTCCGTGCTGGGAGCACCGGGCCGGCAGCACGGGTGTCTGTGAGGGGCACTGTGCCCTTGGTGCTGGGCTGCAGGCACCGTGGGCCACAGCTGTCCGCGCTCGGGACATTCTGGCACCAGTAAGTCACAGCCCCTCCAGCCTTCTGGGCTTGCGCGCCCGCGGCAGCCCTGTGCCAGGCAGGCCCTGCTGGGCATCGAGAGCCCGGCCGCGGGTCTTGACTTGCAGCACAGCAGAGCGCGTGTGAGGTCCCCATGCCCCCAGGGCAGCGGGCATTCAGGAACCCTCGTGCCCGCAGCAGTACCAGAACGGGGAGTCGGAGGAGAGCCACGAGCAGCTGCTGAAGGCGCTGCAGAACGCCGTCACCACCTTCGTCAACCGCATGAAGAGCAACCACATGCGGGGCCGCAGCGTCACCAACGACTCGGCCGTGCTCTCGCTCTTCCAGTCCATCAGCAGCACGCACCCCCAGCTGCTGGAGCTGCTCAACCAGCTGGACGAGCGGCGGCGTGGGTGCCCGGGGGCCCCGCGGGGCGGACGGGCAGGGCCCCCCGGGCCGGCTGGGGGAGGCTCACTTGCCGCCCCCCCGCCCCCGCAGTGTACTACGAGGGGCTGCAGGACAAGCTGGCGCAGATCCGGGACGCGCGGGGCGCTCTGAGTGCCCTGCGGGAGGAGCACCGGGAGAAGCTGCGCCGGGCGGCGGAGGAGGCCGAGCGCCAGCGCCAGATCCAGCTCGCTCAGAAGCTGGAGATCATGAGGCAGAAGAAGCAGGTGGGAGGGGGCGGGTGGGGGCGGGCCGGGCTGGGCTGGCGGGCTGGGCTCTGGGCGCTGGGCTGGGCTGGCGGGCTGGGCTCTGGGCGCTGGGCTGGGCTGGAGGGCTGGGCGGGCTCTGGGCTGGGCTGGCGGGCTGGGCGGGCTCTGGGCTCCGGGCTGGCGGGCTGGGCTCTGGGCTCTGGGCTGGGCTGGCGGGCTGGGCTCTGGGCTCTGGGCTGGGCTGGCGGGCTGGGCGGGCTCTGGGCTCCGGGCTGGCGGGCTGGGCTGGCTCTGGGCTGGGCTGGCGGGCTGGGCTGGCTCAGGGCTCCAGGCTGACAGCCCTGGCCTGCAGGAGTACCTGGAGGTGCAGCGGCAGCTGGCCATCCAGCGCCTGCAAGAGCAGGAGAAGGAGCGGCAGATGCGCCTGGAGCAGCAGAAGCAGACGGTGCAGATGCGGGCACAGATGCCTGCCTTCCCCCTGCCCTACGCCCAGGCATGTGCTGGCCCCACCCTCAGCACCCCGCACCGTGCCCTGCCTGGCAGAGGACCTGCCCTCACGGCTGCCCCTCCGCCCCCCCCCAGCTCCAGGCCATGCCCGCGGCCGGGGGAGTGCTGTACCAGGCGTCGGGCCCGACCAGCTTCCCAGGCACCTTCAGCCCAGCGGGCTCGGTGGAGGGCTCCCCCATGCACAGCGTGTACATGAGTCAGCCGGCCCCGGCTGCCGGCCCCTACCCCAGCATGCCCGCTGCCACAGCAGGTAATGCATGTGGTGGGAGTGTGGCTCCAGAATTCAGCTTTAGTTCAGTTTCTAGGAAAGTTGAGGGGCATATGGAACCTTCCAGATTGCCTCATTGTGAAGTCCTCCCGCCCGCACACCCTTTTGAATCACTAGGGTGGGAGACTGGCCTGGCCCTCTGGGGTGGGGGTTCCCGGATGGCGGCGCTTACAGCTGGAGCTGTGGCCCATGGGGCTCTCCCAGCCGACCTGCGGTGCCCTGTGTGGGTGGGCAGCCACGCGGCCTGGGTCCTCCCACTCCTCTCTCCAGAACATTCTGTGCTTCCCTGGTGTGCCTGACATCACCATCTGGAAGGGTGGGTGTGTTGGGGACTGAACCGGGCCAGCCCCTCAGGAACCTTGGGCTGCACCTGTGTTCAGGGAGCAGCCTGTGGGCGGGGAAGGCAGGAGCTTCAGGAGTGTGTACTGCTTTCTGGGGAGACACTTGGACATCCTGGCCAACCTGACTGCTGGCCCAGCATGTCGGGCTGTGCAGGGCCTGGTGTCCCCTGCACCGTGGGCATGGCCCCCAGGTGCCCACAGTGCAGAGACCCAGGGCTGGTGTGGGCCCACCACTCCCGCCCCTTGCCGGCCTCACTGCGAGTGGGCCGAGGCAGGGAGCTTCCCCGGGCTGTGCCTTCCCGGCTGCTCCTGCCTTGCAGATCCGGGCGTGGTGGGTGCCTATATGTACCCTGCGGGCACCACAGGAGCACAGGCGGCCCCTCAAGCACAGGCCGGGCCCGCTGCCAGCTCTGCCTACTCCTCCTACCAGCCCACGCCCACCCCAGGCTACCAGGTACCAGGGAGGGAGGGCACAGCCGCACGCTCTGGCCCAGCCAGCCCTGTGCCCCTCACTGCACCTCCCTCCACAGAGCGTGGCGTCCCAGGCCCCCCAGAGCCTGCCCATCCCCCAGGCGGCCGCGCAGCCAGGCACCATGGGTTACGTGGGCAGCCAGTCCGTGTCCCTGGGCTACCAGCCCTACAGCATGCAGGTGAGGGTGGCCGATGCCGCCGTGACCCCTCGGGCTCCCGTGGGCCGCGGGCACACGGCCGCACCGTACACACCCGGCCGCCTGAGCGGGGCCTCACTTTACTCCCCAGAACCTCATGAGCACCCTCCCGGGCCAGGACGCGTCCCTGGCGCCCCAGCAGCCCTACCTGGCTGGGCAGCAGCCCCCATACCAGCAGGTGAGTAGCCCGGGGCAGCGGGAGGGCACAGGAGTCAAGGCTGATGCCCGGTGGCCTGCGGGGAGGCAGGGGCTGAGCGGAGCCCCACGGCCACGGCCACCTCAGCTCCGAGGGCAGCGGCCGCGTCTGTCCCGCCCACAGCTGGCACCCACCGGCGGCCCTCCGCAGCCGCAGCCCCCCGTGGCCCCGCAGCCTCCCGCACAGGGGCCGCCCGTGCAGCCTGGCGAAGCCCAGCTCATCTCCTTCGACTGACCGAGTAACACTACGCTGCGCCAGCCGCCCTGCGGGTCAGCCCCGCTCCTCCCCGCTTCGGCCTCCGACCCCTTCCCAGCGCTGGGCCTCACGGACGGCCAAGGCCCCGCGTCGGGCCTGCGGGGCGGCCAGGGTGGGCAGCACAGCCCCGCGCCCGCGGGCCTCTCCCCCGGGGCCTCGGGCTCCTGCCTCTCCACCTGCCGCCTCCCCTGCAGTGCCACGGCGGAAATAAACTCCACATGTTCCAGACAAGCCAGCTGTGTGTGTCACTGCGGGGCTCACAGAGACACTGCGGGGTGGGAGACGCTGCGGGGCTCAGAGAGAGACTGAGAGACACTGCTGGGCTGTGAGAGACACTGCGGGGCTCAGAGACACCGCGGGGCTTAGAGAGAGACTGAGAGACACTGCTGGGCTGTGAGAGACACGGTGGGACAGAGACACTGCTGGGCTGTGAGAGACACTGCGGGGCTCACAGAGACACTGCGGGGTGGGAGACACTGTGGGACAGAGACACTGCGGGGCTCAGAGAGAGACAGAGACACTGCTGGGCTGTGAGAGACACTGCGGGGCTCAGAGAGAGACTGAGAGACACTGCTGGGCTGTGAGAGACACCGCGGGGCTCAGAGACACTGCGGGGTGGGAGACGCTGCGGGGCTCAGAGAGACAGAGACACTGCTGGGCTGTGAGAGACACGGTGGGACAGAGACACTGCGGGGCACTGCCAGCCGCGCGCGGTCATGCGGGAGGCGCGGTGCGGAAGCGGCTCTGCGAGGCTCTAAGGCGCTAACGTGGCAGACGCGCCCGCCGTGCGGGAACGAGGCCGACGCCCTCGGGGAGGCAGGGCCGGCGGGCAGCGTGCGGGAAGCCGCCCGGGCGGCCTGCGGTGCGGACTCGGGCCGCAGACACGACGGCGGCCGCGCCGAGCCCGCCCTGCAGACACGGCTGAGGACGGAAGGCGCGGCCGCGGCACCGCCCCGAGGGACGCGCACGGAGCGCCGGGCTCCCTCTGCGCCTGCGCCACGAGCGCCTTCCGCGGAATCGGCGGTCAGAGGAGGCGCGTGCTAGAGCGTCGCCCCGCTCGCATGCTCTCAGCCACGCTGGCTAGAGCGTCGCCCCGCTCGCATGCGCTCGGCCCCCGGCTAGAGCGTCGCCCCGCTCGCATGCTCTCGGCCCCCGGCTAGAGCGTCACCCAGCCCTTATGCTCTCGCCCCTGCGGCTAGAGCGTCGCCCCGCTCGCATGCTCTCGGTCCCCCGGCTAGAGTGTCGCCCCGCTCGCATGCGCTCGGCCCCCGGCTAGAGTGTCGCCCCGCTCGCATGCTCTCGGCCCCTGGCTAGAGCGTCCCTGCGGGAGCCGCGTGTGACCTTCCCACGCGGAGCGATGCTGCCGGCGGCCGCTCGCCCCCTGTGGGGGTCGCGTCTGGGACTGCGCGGCGCCGCGCTCCGCCTTGCCAGGTACGGTGGGGCGCCCTGGAGGGTGGGGGGCCCGCGGTCGCCGGGCACGGTGCAGGGGCCAGAGGGCGCGACCTCGGCAGGAGCGCGCGGAGCTCCGGGCTCGGCCCCCGGGCGACCTTGGACGGTCCCCGAGGCCGGCGCGGCCGTGGGCAGCCCGCGCTCACGCTGTCCTGGGGCGGGGACAGGCAGCCGGTGCCCCGCGTGTGCGCCGCGCGCCTCCTGTGCTGCAGCAGCCGTCGCCGCGGCGAGGCCCTGGCCGGGGCGCCCCTGGACAACGCCCCCAAGGAGTACCCCGCCAAGGTGCAGCAGCTCGTGCGGGACATCGCCGGCCTCACGCTGCTCGAGCTCTCGGACCTCAACGAGCTCCTGAAGGTACCGGCGCGGGCGCTGGGCGGCTGGGCGGCTGGGCTCCCGGCGAGCGGACCCCCAAACTCCCGCCTGTTTGTGCAGAAAACGCTCAAGATCCAGGACGTGGGCGCCGTGCTGCCCGGTGCTGCCCCTGTGGCCGCCGCCCCTGCCACTGAGGTGAGCCCCGCCCGGCCCGGTCGTGGGAGCTGGCTCGTGCACCCCAGACGTGAGCCTCTCTAAGGATGACAGGAGCTGGAGCTGCGCCACGCTGCAGCCAGGACCCTGGAGCCCGCTCTGGGTCTCAGGAGGGCGCAGAGTCGTGGGCTGTGCTGCACTGCTTCCCTGGCCGCAAGCAGAGAGCGGGGTGGAAAGCGGGGCGCCTCACCCCTTCTGGGGAGCTCGGTTAGCGTGCCCAAGGGTGGCTGTGGTTGCCAGCTGCACTGCCCCTTTCCAGGAGGCTGAAGAAGAGCTACCTAAGCAGAAGGAACGCACCCATTTCACCGTGCGCCTCACGGAGGCCAAGCCCGTGGACAAGGTGAAGCTCATCAAGGAAATCAAGAACTACATCCAGGGCATCAACCTGGTGCAGGTGGGCATGGGGCGCCACCACCCCACGGCCAGCGCCCCAACCCCACGGGCGCTGCCGCCCTGCACCCTGACCCCGCCACCCTGCGCCCTGACCTCGCCCCCTGCGCCCTGACCCCACGGGCCCTGTACCCTTGCCGCCCTGCGTCCCCACAGGCCAAGAAGCTGGTAGAGTCATTGCCTCAGGAAATCAAAGCCAACGTGGTCAAGGCCGAGGCGGAGAAGATCAAGGCGGCCCTGGAAGCCGTGGGTGGCACCGTGGTCCTGGAGTAGCCACTAGGACTGGGGTCTGAGGACTCGCCGGCCGGGCCCCTGCCCACCCCAGCGCCAGAGACTTGGGGCGTGGGGCTCCAGCGCAACACAGCCAGCCATGGGTGGACAGGCCCTCCTGCCGTGCTGGGACGGAGCGGCAGCCATGGCCAAGCCGCAGGGAGACCCCAGACCGCGTGGATGGACGCTTCTGCTGCTCCGAGACAAATACACTGTGGCGGCTCCTTGGGTGCGGGCTCTGTGCGTGCATGGGAGGGTGGGTGGCAGCCTGCCCCAGGGGAGGCCCTGGGGTCCACAGGGCGCTGTGGGTGCCCAAGGGGTGGGGAGACAGTGGGCCCCACAGCAGGCCTGAGGGACTTTGGGGTCCTGCCTTCTGACTTCGGTCTGTTGGAAGACCAACCAGTGCCTGGGGGCGTGGCCCAGTCCCGCTCACCCCGGGTTAACGACTGTCCAGCAGCAGGTCCTGGGCACACTGCCCCCTGCCACCCCCGGGAAACAGTGGCTGCCCCAGGGCCAGGAACTTGCCACTGGGAGAGGTGGCTGCCCTCCCCCTGCAAGGGTCCCCACCCTTCTCTGTGGCCTGTGGGTGCCGGTAGAACCATGGTGTAGAAGCCCACACCCGCCTGCCTGGATGTGGGTGTGGGGCACCCTAAAGGGGCAGGACTCCCTCTGCTTGGTGGCCCCCAGGACACGGTCAGGGCCTTGACTGGGCAGGCTGGTCTCGGGCCAGGCCCCTCCCGAGGTACACGGTGCAGGAGCCACACCCCGGGGCCCTGCTCAGTCTTCTCTCAGCTCTTCAAATAAAACTTTAAAGCAAGTTACAGCTGTGCGCTCCCCGTTCCTGGCCACAGAGCTCCTGCACTTCAGGGGCTCCGGGAGCGGGCTGGTAGGTGCCACCTGCTGCGCCGCCTGGCACAGCCCCTGCGCCCTGGGACTGCTCCGATGGGCAGCCAGGCCCTCCTGCAGCCCGCAGGCTCCTTGGTCCATGCCAGCCCGCAGGACTGTCCCCGGGGCCTGGAGTGGCATGCTTTCCTCCACTCCGGCCCCATTTGTCTCTGAATCCCAGACCCTGTCCCCCAGAGGGCCATGAGACCCGCAGGCTGGGCACCACTTCCCAGCCCTCAACTCAGCTGCGGCCCTAAGGGTTGCAGACCTTCCAGGCTGACCTGCCACATGGCAGCAGGGTCCCTACAGGCCTGACGCAGCCCCAAAGTATCCTGGGGCACTGAGGGTTCCCCTTTGCCCTGCAGGTATGTCCTAGAATGGGACACCTGCGTTTCCTGGTTCTCTGGCGGCAGTCAGGCTCGAACCGCCTCCTCCGCAGGGAACGCCCGCGCATGGTCACACGGCCTCTGCAGCGCCGGGGACGAAGGTCCTGAGGCCCCACACGCGGGTGACCCGCCAGCCAAGGCCCGTGCCCAGCGGCAGGCGGCAAGGTCAGGGCCGGCGGGCCCGGCGCGGCTGACCTTTGCAGCCCCGGGTGGGCAGCCCGTCCGCGGGGCCGCGGCCGCTTTAAGGCGCCGTGCCCGGCCCGACGTGGCAGCTCCGCCCCGCGCGCGCGCCGCCGCATTGGTCGCTCTGGGCGCGGGCGCGGGCGGCGCTTTGAACCGGGCGCGGGGCGGCGCGGGCCGGGGTCAGTCGGGGCGCGCGGCCATGGCGGGCGAGGCGCGCGTGTCGCGCTGGTACTTCGGGGGGCTGGCGTCGTGCGGGGCCGCCTGCTGCACGCACCCGCTGGACCTGCTCAAGGTGAGCTGGGACGGAGGGCGCGCGGGGCCAGGTGCGCCCGGGCTGCGCGCAGGTGCCCGCGCCCCGCTGTGGCGCAGCAGGTGCCCCGGCGGGGAGCGCGCGTGTTTGTCCACCAGGGACCCCGAGGTCCTCCGGCCCCGCGCGGGCACGCCCACGCTGCCCCGGGCTCCTGGGCAGCCGCCCCGGGCGCTGACGTGGGGGCCCTGGGCCCTGCCGCGTGGCGGGGTTGGGGACGGCCGCTGCCCCCTGGCCCTCCTCCGAGGTTGCCCCTTGTCCTCTGTCCGGACGGGGTCCTCGGGCCACCCTGGCCTGGAGCCAGTGTGGGGGGCAGAGCCCGGCCCCTGGGGCGTCCCAGCAAGCTTGGGGAGCCCGGCTGGGGCGACCTCAGGCAGCTGGGTCTGTGGATGACTGGTTCTCGTCCGTCTCCCTTGTGCGCACTGTCCTTGACCAGCTCTGCCCACCACCACATGCCAGCACCCGGCCCCATCCCAGCCCCCATCCCAGCCTCCATCCCAGCCCCCATCCCAGCCCCCATCCCAGCCTCCATCCTAGCCTCCATCCCAGCCTCCATCCTAGCTCCATCCCAGCCCCATCCCAGCCCCCATCCCAGCCCCCATCCCAGCCCCCATCCCAGCCTCCATCCCAGCCTCCATCCTAGCCTCCATCCCAGCCCCCATCCCAGCTCCATCCCAGCCCCCACTCGCTTGCACCCGGCCCCCATCCCAGCCCCCATCCCAGCCCCCACTCGCTTGCACCCGGCCCCCATCCCAGCCTCCATCCCAGCCCCCATCCCAGCCCCATCCCAGCCCCCACTCGCTTGCACCCGGCCCCCATCCCAGTCTCCATCCCAGCCCCATCCCAGCCCCCATCCCAGCCCCCACTTGCTTGCACCCGGCCCCCATGTCAGGAACCAAAGCCTGGCTGGTCCCCGTGTTTTCCTCCCATCTGCTCTCGGATCTCTGGGGGCCAGGAGGACCCTGGCTCGTGTGGCCGCCCTGTTGGTCATCACCGCTGGGATCAGATCTTGGGCCTGCCCTGCCTCAGTCTCCTCGTGAACCCAGGCCTCTGCCCTGGACGTCTGGGTCCCAGCAGCATGTCCCTCCCCAGGTGCACCTGCAGACGCAGCAGGAGGTGAAGCTGCGTATGACGGGTATGGCTCTGCAGGTGGTACGGAGAGATGGCATCCTGGCCCTGTACAACGGCCTCAGTGCCTCACTCTGCCGCCAGGTGTGAGCGCAGGGTCTCACCCCTGGGCTGCCCCCCAGCCCCGGGCCGCGCCCCCAGTGCCTGCCCCCCAGGCCCGGGCCGCGCCCCCAGTGCCTGCCCCCCCAGCCCCGGGCCGTGCCCCCAGTGCCTGCCCCCCAGGCCCGGGCCGCGCCCCAGCCCAGATCTGCTCCAGGGCCTCGTCCTCCTTGTCCCTGACCCCAGGTGGTCCCGACCCCCCTCTGGATCACCTCACCTCCCCACAAGTGGCCTCCCAACTGCCTTCTCCTCTTCCTGGTTTCTTAGCAGGCAGGACCCCAGGGTGGGGTCTCTCCACAGGCAGACGGGAGGTCTGTGGTGGGGAAGGGAGAGGCTGGGGGGCTGCAGGTGCAGGCCCTGCCCTGAGCCCACCCCACCCCCAGATGACCTACTCCCTGACGCGCTTTGCCATATACGAGAGCGTGCGCGACCGTCTGAGTAAGGGCAGCCAGGGGCCCCTGCCCTTCCACCAGAAGGTGCTGCTGGGAGGCATCAGCGGTGAGCGGGCCAGGCCGGGTGTGGGTGGGAGGCCCGGCAGGGGCCCGGGGCCGCACGTGGACTTCCAGGTAATTTGTCCCCCCAGGTCTGACCGGCGGCTTCGTGGGAACCCCTGCAGACCTGGTCAACGTGAGGTGGGTGTGTGCCCCCCGCATGGGATGCTGGGCACATGGGTGGTTGCCATGGGCACTCACCACACCGCGGGGTCTCCCCTGTCCCAGGATGCAGAATGACATGAAGCTGCCCCCCCAGCAACGGCGCAAGTGAGCGACCAGCCCCACCCCGGCCCCCCGCACCCTGCGAACCTACGGGTCTTGGTGGGGAGGGTCGGGCCGTGGTGTGTACCCAGTGCCCGGGAAGGGTGAGCGGGCACACTCGGACCCTCTGCCCCCCATGGGAGCAGTGCTAGGCGACCCTCACGGCCCGTGTCCCTCACAGCTATGCACACGCCCTGGACGGCCTGTTCCGCGTGGCCCGGGAAGGTGAGGGAGTCAGCGGCAGGCCGGGCGGGGAGTGGCCCGGGGCCTCGGGCCAGCGCCAACCTTGCCCCTTCCCCGTGCAGAGGGCTTGAAGAAGCTGTTCTCAGGTGCGACCATGGCGTCCAGCCGCGGGGCCTTGGTCACCGTGGGTCAGGTAGGGCTCTGCCCGGGGTGGGGGGCTCAGGGTGCTCTGCTGAGAAAGGCACGGTGCCCGGGTGGGTGGGCAGGGGGTGTGACCGTGACCGTGTCCTTACTGCCCACCCCCCAGCTGTCCTGCTACGACCAGGCCAAGCAGCTGGTTCTGGGCACTGGCTACCTGTCGGATGGCATCTTCACCCACTTTGTTGCTAGCTTCGTTGCTGTAAGTGCCCGGTGTGGTGGCCCTGGGGTCCCTGACCCACGTGGGCCCAGCATGATGAGCCCCCACCCCCAGGGAGGATGCGCCACTTTCCTGTGCCAGCCCCTGGACGTGCTCAAGACTCGCCTGATGAATGCCAAGGGGGAGTACAAGGTGGGGGACGGGCCAGGGGGGCGGACGGGAGGGTGCCAGGGACGCCCTCTCCTACACAGCCCCCGCGTGAGTCTGATGGGTTACAGATTAACAGGTAGCCCGCTCTCTGCTGTCCGTGAACTTTGGCTGAGTGCCCCGGGGCACATGCCGCCACCACAGGCTTGACCCAGCCCCCATTCCAAGCTGTGTTCTGGAACCTCCCCACTTCCCATCCCAGGCCTGGCCCTCCAGTCCTGCCTGCCTCAGCCGTAGCCCTGGGCTCCCTGGCAGGCTGGTGGGCTGGCCAGCGCCCTGGTGACTGGTGCCCTGGGCTGCCTGGCGGGCTGGCCGGTGCCCTGGGCTCCCCAGCAGGCTAGCGGGCTGACCGGTGCCCTGGGCTCCCTGGCGGGCTGGCCAGTGCCCTGGGCCCTGGGTCTCCTGCCTTCATCCAAGTGGCAGCTGCATTTCCTGTTGTTTCAGGGCGTGTTCCACTGCGCCCTGGAGACGGCCAAGCTGGGACCCCTGGCCTTCTACAAGGTGCGTCCAGGGTCTGGGACTGGGATGTGCGGGGCCTGGGGGAGCAGGCCCCTGTGCCCAGCTGGCCCCTCTCCCCATCCCTGCAGGGCCTCTTTCCCGCCGCCGTCCGCCTCATCCCGCACACCGTGCTCACCTTCGTCTTCCTGGAGCAGCTGCGCCAGCACTTTGGGGCAAAGGCCCCCAAGGCCCCGTCCTGACTGGGCCATGCACGGTCCTTCCCCAGCCCGCAGCGCCCCTCCCCACCCGTGCTGCACTCAGGGACAGGGGCCAGGCCACCCGAGGGCTGTGGCTGTCCGTATGCCCCACCCCGCCCTTCCAGCAGTGTCCTTGGGGAACCTGGTGGCTGAGCAGAGCCTGCCCCTGATCACTCAAGAGGGACCACGGCTTTAGTGTCCTGCGGCCGCTGTGGCCACTGCCCAGCCCCGCCTGCTTTAAATGTCCTGGAGTGAAGACATGCTGTAAGGGGCCTTTCCCTGCTGCAGCCAAACCCACCCCAGGTCTGCCCCCAGGACACCGATGGGCCCTCGCAGGGGCTAATAAACAGTGTGGACTCGGGCCCAGTGCTGCCTCCCTGTCCAGCAGTGGAACCCTCTGCACCCCCAAATCAACACAGGGAGAAGAGGGGGTGAGCTGGAGTGGTAGGAAGCTTCAGGGGGTGACCCCAGCTCCTGGGCATCTTGGGGAGCCAGCAGCACCCATGTGGGAGACCCCGAGAGCTCCTGGCTTGCAGCTGCTCCACTTTCCATCCAGCTCCCCACTCAGAAGCGTGGGCCCCTGCCCCGGCTACTGCGGCCACGTACAGAGGAAGCTAGTGGGTGGGAAGTCTTCAAGAAAGGTGCCGGCAAGAGAGCCCAGTTAGATGCTGAGCGCAGGTGGGCAAGGGTGCTGGGGCCCCAAGAGCTTCCCGAATAACCCGACAGGAGAGCTGGTCAGTGGGGCCCAGAGGAGTGCCCCTGGGTAGAGGTGCCCAGGTCAGCTGCTGATTAAAAGCCAGGCTGCGTCACTGCCCAGGGCAGCGTCTGACTTCCTCAGGGTGGGCTGAGGTGTGATACAGGAAGTCAGGTGAGCCCGGGAGCAGGTGGGTAGGAAGGTGGTGGCAGGCTGGGTCCTCGGGCACCGGAACCATGCCCATTGCTGGGGCAAAGAGGCTGGGAAGAGAGACGACTTGATGGGGGTCGTGGTGTGGGCTGGTCCTACAGAAGCAGAGCCTCTGCTGTTGGGGGCAAGTGGGGAGCAGGGGGGGTAGGAGGGGTAGGAAAGCTCAGTGGTGATGTTTGGGTTGTGTCCTGGCATCCTTTGCTGTCTGCACTTGGCTTTGACCCCTGACACCCCATAACAAGGCGGGGGCTCCAGCCTTGCCCCGGGGAAGCTGGCGGGAAGTCCACCTGTCCCATGCCCAAGAGGTAGTGACGGGGAGCGCAGGCACTGGGCCGGGGACCGGCGTCACTCGGGTCTCTGCTGAGACACCCACTGGCCCGGCTGATGTGTCTAGGCTCTCCCACGTGATGGCCAGGGTGCAGACACCCTGCGGCCAGGCCAGGCTCGGCAGAGCGCTTGGCACGCTGTGTCCCTGGAGCTGCGGTGTGGCCGGTTGAGCACCACCTGTGACGCCGGCTTTGCTGCCTCTCCTTGGGTATCCCCACAAGAATCTCAGGATTCCTAAGTATGTGAAGGGGCAGGGTTGGCTCACTGACCTGAAAGGCCCTGTGCCCTGGGACTGCCGCCCACGCAGCTGGCTCTCCCTGGCTGGCTGCGTGCCCAGGTCCCTCGCCTTGGGAGTGGCCACGTTCCCAGCTTACTTCCCCCAGGGGGCTCCTCTCTGACCCAGATGGGGCTCCAGGGCCCAGAACTGGCCCCTAGTCAGGCCAGGTTCCTCCCAGCTGCAGGTTGTCAAGCAGGGAGTGACTCCTGCTTCAGGGCAGGCATTGGGCGACCACAGCAGCTTTGTCCACTTCTGCTCGGGGACAGGCCCCTCCAGTGCCCAGGGGCCAGCGGCAGGTGGAGGGCGGGGCTGCTGTGGGCCTCGGAAAGGCCTGGAGGGTGGGCCACTCGCCCATGGAGCAGCTTCCGCCTTCACAGACCCCGACGGCAGCTCAGGGAGGGAACGTGCCTGCACGTCCCGCATAGTCCCAGGCCTCGGTGGGCCTGGGGAGCCCACACCAGCTCCCCTCAGAGCCTCCTCAAGGCTGCACGGGCTGGGGCCCTGGGGCCAGCAACAGGGCACAGTGCCAGCAGGCACATTCTGAGGTGGGTGCACTGGGTCGGCAGAGCCCGGGGCTCCACCACGGGGGTCCTGAGCCCACCTGGGAGGGAACCACTGTTGCCTTCACACTGCCCACACCTGCAGCTCGGGCCACGCCTACTGGCTGCACCTGCCACTCACGTTGGCCCCTCAGCTGTCCCTGGGGGGCCTGGGCCAGGCCACCCTCCCTAAGCCAAATGGGCAGTGCATGGGTAAGGCCAAGGCAGCACGTGTCGCCCCCCCGTGATCCCTAGTGGAAGTCCTGGGGAGGGGGCGCTCCCTGGCTTCCCCGACCCTGCTGGAGAAGATAACACACAACCACAGGCATGTGCCTTGCTCCCCAGACTTTGCTGGTTGACTTTTTCTTTAAAGATTTATTGGAGGGCCCAGTGTGATAGCATAGTGGTTAAAGTCCTTGCCTTCAGCACCCCGGGATCCCAGATGGGATCCGCCTTTCCAATAAAAATAAATAAATAAAAGATTTATTGGAAAGAGATTTCCACAGAGAAGGAAGACAGAGAGGAAGATCTCCTGTCCACTGGTCTGCTCCCCACATGATCGCAATAACTGGAGCTGGGCAGATCTGAAGCCAGGAGCCTGGAGCTTCTTCCGGGTCTCCCACGTGGGTGCAGGGTCCCAAGGCTTTGGGCCGTCCTTTCTGGGACATGAACCGGCGTCCATGTGGGATTCTAGAGTGAGCAAGGTGAGGACTTAGCCATCGCACCAGGCCTGCTGCATGACTTATTTTTTTTCCATCTTCCTAACTTGACTGCCATGAAACACACACTCTGGACTAGGGGTGCTGCTCATTGGCCAGTTCAGCCATAAACCCACGGTTAGGGGTGAGCGCTGCCTGCCCGGCCGCCCACATCCCAGCCGGAGGAAAGCTGACTGCTCCTTCAGAAAAAGCGGGCATCATTGGTTTCCTGGAACCCCCTGCCACGTGCCCAGGGTGAAGGAAGACTTTAGGGTGGGCAAAAGGAGCACGCTGCAGCATTAAACCAGAAGCGCTGTCCCTGTTCCACGCCGTCGGTGAGGCTTCAGCTGTCAGAACGGGGCTGCGCACGCGCCCAAACACAGCGCACTCCTGCCTGGGAAGTGAGTGCGTCTCCTGAGGGAGGGGGCCTCTGTTACAACCACTTCCCCTGGTCAGGTTCATGGTGGGAAGAACAGAGCGGGCCAAGCTTGCAGCTTTCGCTCCTCTCTGTCCTCTGTCCCTGCGCTCCTGCGTGGTCAGTCGGTCCCTCTCCCCTGCTGCTTGCCCTGCTCCGCGTTCCTTTGCGACTCACCCCATGGCGAGCCTTGCTAACATTTCCACCAGTTCGAGGTTCGTGGTGGCAGCGCCCAAGCCTCCCCTTCGGCGCGGTCCTCATCGCTCAGGTCAGCGCACTCCCGCGTGGGAGACCTGGAAGAGCGGCTCTCACTGAGTGGGGAGGCCACAGGCCCCGGCCCTGTCCCAGCACAGCTCAGGAAAGACGCGAGGGGTGGTCCTTGCCCTGGCCCCCTCCATCCCTAAGGCCGCTTGTCACTCGCAGGGTGGCCCCTAGGTGGCAGCCACGTGGTACCCGGCCAGGCTTGGATGGAGCGGGCACAAGCCAGTCCCAGCAGCCAGGCGGAGCTGCGGGTGGCTGGCATCTGAGCATGTTAAGGGGGAAGTGCTAACAGGACTATCCCTGCGTTGGGTTGCTCCATCTCATCCTGACACAGTGAGGGGCAGACCTCGCCCTGAGGGTGTCCCCATGCCCTTGGCGTCCTTGGGAGAGGGACTTGGGGTCAAGGGTGAGTCCTGACTTTAAGGAGGCACCCCCAGGCTTGTGACGCCTGCGGTGGGGGCCCCACACCTCCCCACACCGGTGCACCTCCCTACACTGCCCGCATGCAGCCAGAGGCTGTTGCTCCATGCTACCCGAGGCAGGGGGGCAAGAACAGAGCGAGAAAGGATGGCTCAGCGCTCTAAGCGCACACTCAGAGCAGTGTGAAGAGACAAGGACGACCCTGGGCCATGCCAGGACCCAACCACCATGCCCAAGGCTGAGGGCGTGCCGGCGAAGGACAAACTGCAGAGACCAGCCAGCTGTCTGCGGACCCAGCTCCTCCGAACCTAAAAGTCCTGCCAAAAAGGGGGAGAAGGTACCCAAAGGGAAGAGCCAACGCTGGCATGGACGGAGATTACCCCGCAGGCTGCCCGGGCAGCAAGCTGAAGGTGCTGCCAGGGCAGGTGTGGGCAGCCTTGGGAGCTGTGTGCTTCTGCTGGCTGTACAGCTTGAAGTTTTATAACAATGCACAACTCTGCCTTTTCTCCAAGCTACGTTGTTAGCACACACTTCATTGTGGGGGGACACTGTCCGGAGCCGGGCAGGTGTGGGGACTCCCTCCTGCCTTTGGCACAAAACCCTTGGCGTGGAGTTTTATGCCCTCTTCCTCCCTAACTGCCTTGCACCCAGAGCCCCCCCAGAACTGGCTCCCAGCATGACAGCTGGACCTCACAGAGACCCCACTGAGCTGGCGTCCAGTGTACCACGGTTCCTCTTCTACATTGGCTCTTCGGATTGAGCATGAAGCCATTGTCATCCTATTGCTGAAAGTCAAGGTTGGCCGTAACAAGTCGCCCGACAGCATGCTTGCTGTGAAGTGCCAACCCTCACTGCAAACCTCCCTTTCCAGGGCAGCGAATGACGATGCCATGGGATGCTGGCAGTCCACAGAGAGGCTGTATGCCATTCACCACTGTCTGCCCGTGGCCTCCTGCAATGCCACGGGTGTTCATGAAAAGAATCTTTAATAACGCGGGACCCAGTTTGGCTTGGGAAAAAAAGGTGTACACATTTATGGGGTAGTGCCATGGCTCAACAGGCTAATCTGCCCCAGCCCCACAGCCCCCACGCTGCTAGTCCCTGCCTTCTCTCCACCCGGGCCCAACTACGGCTGTTCTTGCCTTGTTTTCCTGCCATGTTCTCACTCCTGTGGGCCCCAGCTCCCGTCCTGCAGGCACAGCGGTCCCTGGTCCTGCCTGCATCCTGTCCAGGCACAAGGCACCAGAAGACAGCTGGGCCTTGGGGTGAACCGGGTGCTCTGTCCACCCTGAGGAGTGGGCTGGCATGCCACAACTCCCCCAACGCAGGGCCTGAAGCTGCAAAAGTCACTGTGAGCACAGCTGGGGGTGCTCCGGCTCTGCAGGGGCTGGACACGCCAGTGTCCTGGCGGCAGACTGGGTGGGGCTGGCCGAGTGTGGACAGAGGCCAGGGCGCCCCGGGGGGGGGGGGCCAAGGGGGCCTTCCTGTGTTACCACATCACTGAGCCATCTGCCGGCTCCACCCCCACCCCCCACGCCTGGCCTGGGCCGCCCTCCCTCCAGGGTGCCAGGGGTGCCAGGGTTCCAGGCCCGGCAGCCTTGCTACAGGTGGGGGGGTTGGGGTGGCCAGCGGACCTCCTGGGGTTTGTTAGCCACGGGGACCAGGGGCCCGGGGTGGAAGGCGGCCCGGCTGCCCTGTGCCCCAGACACTGTGTGGGAAGACCCAGTCCCCCACATTCCCAGCTCCTGCTCTGTTTATGTCTCAGAGTGATGGAGAGACCAGACCCAGGAGGCCCAGGGGACCTCGGCGGCTATATCACCTCACGTCACACCACGTCCCGTCATGTGTCAGTCACTCACGGCTCATCTCCCATGTCATGCCAAGCCACGCCGCTCCATCTGCCCACAGGTGGTCTGCCTTGCCCATGCTGTGGCTGGGGGCCCTGGAGGACGGCAGCAGATGAGCAGTCAGGGGCATAACCCCGACCTTTGCCTCGTCACCTCTGCCCTCTGCACAGCTGGAACCGGAACAGAAAGGCCCCTTCTGGGAGGACCCCAAGGCTGGCTGGGGAAAGGCCAGGGAGGGAACTGAAGCAGGACGGCCCCATGACCACAAGGGTTCCTCTGGAACAGGGGAGGGAGCAGCGGGGCTGGGACACCGCAGCAGGGCAGAGGGAATCAGGCAGAGTGTGCCTGGAAGCCCCAGAACCTTCTAGAAGGAGGGCGTGACTGTCTGCGTTCCGGAAAGACGAGGCCCCAAAGCTTCCCGGGGCTGCCAGGGTGGATCCCGCTGGAGGGGGAGGGGGCGCTTCCTCAGGGGTCCCGCCTCCCCGCAGGTCAGCCAGGCTCGGGAAGAGCCGGGGCCTCGGCCAGGCCCGCAGGTGCAGGCGGTGGCCGCCAGCCGGGCGCACAGGACAGGCCGCGGGGCGCGCGGAGGCGCAGTGTCCACCCGAGTCCCAGGGACGCGAGGGGCTCCCCACCCACCCACCGCCCTAGTCCCCACCCGGAGGCGGCGTGCGGAGCAGGGGCGCGGTCCTTCCAACCTTCAGGGAGGGGACGCGGCGTGAGTCCCGGGGGCGCGGGGGTCGCGCGGGTGCGGGGGGCGCAGGGGCGCGGGCAGGTGTGAGGCGCGGGCAGGTGTGCGGCGCGGGAGGGGTCGGCAGCCACGAGGCGGGCGGGGACCCTCGGCGCCCCCGCCCCCGCCGCCCCCGCCCAGCGCACGGCACCGAGGCTGGCGCGCGGTTGGCGCGCGGTTGGCGCGCGGCTGGCGCGGGACGCGGAGAGGCGCGGAGCCGAGCGGACCGGAGCCCGAGCCCCGAGCGCGGCGCGCGGTGAGCACCAGGCCGAGGGGCGCCGCGGGTGGGTGGGCGTTTCGCGGACCCACCTCGGCGGCCCGGTTCCCGTAGGACTCCTGCATCCCCAATCCCGGGACTTTGCTTTCTGGGCGAGCGGACGGCCACGCGGACCCCGCGGTCGGGCAGGTCCGGGTGCCTCGGCCCCTCGACCGTCCGCGGACCCCTGGGTCAATGGCCACCGTCCGGCCCCGAACTCCCGCCCCGCTGGGACGCACGACCACCGCGGAGCTATCCCGGGGCGCCGAGCCCCTGTCCCAGAGGGGCGCGCGGCCGGGCGCAGTCGGAGCTGGGGTCACTGCCCCACTGCTCCGCCGTCCGGGCTGTGCCAGGACCCCAGCCCGGCTGCCCCCCGACCTCTTGGCGCCGGCGTCGCTCAGGACCCGCCAGCGCTGTTTTCTGTCCTTGTTCGCTGGACACAGGGCAGCCCCGCCTCTGCGGGGGAGGAACCAGGATCAGCCTTTGTCAACAACGGTGGCACCTGGTCTCTTGTGGGGGTCGCGTGCCCCCTCCCACTCCTAGCTCTCATGG
Organism: Ochotona princeps; assembly: GCF_030435755.1. Classification (NCBI taxonomy): domain Eukaryota; kingdom Metazoa; phylum Chordata; class Mammalia; order Lagomorpha; family Ochotonidae; genus Ochotona; species Ochotona princeps. The sequence continues at coordinate 640,868 of NC_080848.1, read as the reverse complement.
ACTCCCCAAGGCCCTGGACAGCTCCCTCCCAGCTCTGGACGCGAAGGTGGGGGAAGGGGCGCCCTACTTCTGCCCACCCACCCACAGTGGACACTGGTGGACACCCCAGTCTGGAGCCAGGGCACCTTGGGGTCATGGGTTCGGTCAGGGCCAGCATGAACAGGCATGTGCTGCCTGCCCGTCCAGGAAGCCCTGGGGGCACAGGGTCAGTGGAGGTGGCCGCTGTGGCCCACATCCGGCTGCGTGGGAGGGGCCTGAAGCCTCCTCTGGGGGCACCCAGGCCTCCCTGACCCCTGGTGGAAAGGGCCGGAAGATCTGGCTCTGCCCGGCCCCGCTCCTGCTGGGACGCGATGGGCTGGAAGTGAGGTCTGGGGCCCTGCCAGGGGAGGGGGGCGGTGCCACCGCCACATCTGGCCACCTCCGCTGGAACCCAGGGTCCAGTCCACTCACTCACTGAGCAAACATTGACTGCTGTGCCGGCAAGCGCTCCCTCAGCACTGGGGCCAGGGGCCCTTCTCTGCAGGTGCAGTTCCGGACCTGTGGGGTTCCCTGGGCTGGCCTCACCTTGGGGGGTTCTTCCGGACTTTCCCTGGGAGTCAGCATCCGTTCTGCTCATTCCTGTTGTCAGACTCAGTGGGGGAGGGGACTGGCCTTGTGTTCTGAAGAGGGGTCCAGGCACAGTGGGCCACCGCACCCCTTCTCTACCTGCGCTCTGTCACTCTCTTGGTCCCCAGACCAGCAGCAACCCCAGGTGGGAGGAGCTGGGGCCAGTTCCACCACTTCAGCCTCATGGCGCTGGGGAGGCCAGCAAGCCATTGTTGATGTGTGCCCATTTTCCTGGCAGGGAAGTTGAGGCTGAGCTGAGCTCTAAAGCGCTGTCCTTCCCCACAGAGAGCCTGTCCAGCACTCCTCACTCACCCTCCCCACTTCCTCTAGGGGGCTTGTCCTCCTTGCGGCTCTTGGTGAGGGGAGTGTCAAGCAAAGTGGGCAGTGGCAGAAGGGGGCCCTTGGATGGGGTGTCAGAGGAGATGAGGCCTGAACTGCCCGCCCCAGCCTGAAGCGTGCCCGGCCAGGCCCCCAGCAGGGGTCCCCCTGGGCCCAGGCTGGTCCCCTCCACCCCGTGCCTGGAGCCCAGCCGCTCAGCTAGCTGCCCAGTCCACCGGAAGCCCTGGCCTGGTCCTGCGGCGCCCCCACCCTTCCCACTGTCCCTCTGCTTGGTCCCTGGCACTGTCGCCAGCCTGCCAGCGTCTACTTGTCGCCCTGGGGGGACCCGGTCGCCACACAGACTAGCTCGGACGCCAGCCCTGGCCCTGGCGCTGCAGCTTCCTCCAGCCCTAGCGGCACCGCGAGGGCAGAGGTGCCCTGTTTGGCCCCAAGAAGCTCTGGTCACCTGCCAGGAATGCTCTGTCGCCTGCCTGGTGCCCCCACTCCGGGGCCCACCAGCCCAGCCCTGAGCCTCGGAAGGGGTTCCTGGGCACCTGCATCCCGGGATGGGACAGGGACGGAGGCTGTGGCAGAGACCACGCTGAGCATGGGCTGCGTGTGCCAGGAGCCAGGCACCCTCACCTACCATACTCATCCTCAGGTCCCCAGGACTAAGGGGGGGATGGGGAGGCCTGAGCTGACACTGCATGCCCTGGGGGCCAACAGCCAGGAGAGGGGCGGGAGATGCCCAGGGGTGGGAGAAGCAGCTTCCCCGGGGACAGCTGTGCACCCTGGGAGCCTGGACGGGACAGGAGCACTGACCCCTTCTGTGTGTCTTTCTGCCAGGACCCCAGGCCTCAGCAGGGTGGCTGGTGGGCAGTTGGGCACTGGGGCTAGCAGCATCTCTCAACACACTGCTCCCACGCCGGCAGCCTGCAGCCCAGCAGCCCTGTCACTCCTCCGTGCTGCCCCTGGCAGATGTGGGTGGCTGCTGCCCAGAGGCGTGCCCGCCTGCTGGCCTTGCTGCTGCTGCTGGCCAGCCAGGTGAGGGCTGCCCACTCACCCCGCCAGCGCCCCGCAGCTTGCCTGCCCCGTGCCCGCCTGCTTCATGCCCACCGGCCCCGTCTGTCTCTCCTGCCGCAGCCACAGGTCCCCTCGGCCCAGGTGATGGACTTCCTGTTTGAGAAGTGGAGGCTGTACGGGGAGCAGTGTCAGCAGAACTTGAGCCTGCTCCCGCCTCCCACCCGTGAGCTCCCCACCCCCGGCCCAGGAAGGCCTGGCAGCCACCATGCTGGGAACCAGGGTGCCTGCCCATGTCCCTACAGCCAGGGCAGTACAGGCACCAGAGCTGGCCGGATAGGGCAGGCCTGGCTGTTGCCCCCTGCCAGGCTGGGACACACCCCGGAGTGCGTGGTCTCTGGGCCACCACGTTCAGGGCTCAGACAGGAACTCAGAAAAGGAGGGGTTGGGTGGCCAGGCCACCAAGTGAAGGGAGGCAGCCAGCATAGGGCAGAGCTACGGCTGGGCTGCCTGTGGGCAGGGAGGTGGGTGCTCTGGTGCCAGCTCTGCGGGGGGCAGCAGCTCCTGGCCTGGGGACAAGCCCTCTCCCCTGCCTGCCCCTGTCTCTGCAGAGCTGGTCTGTAACAGGACATTTGACAAGTACTCCTGCTGGCCTGACACCCTGCCCAACACCACAGCCAGCATCGCCTGCCCCTGGTACCTGCCCTGGTACCACAAAGGTGACTGCAGGGAGATGGAGGTGGCTGGCCGGGGTGGGGGACGAAGGAGGACGTGGGGGCAGGGTGGGGGACGAAGGAGGACTGGGGGCAGGGTGGGCTGACCAGAACTCTTCCCCAACCTAGTGCAGCACCGCTTTGTGTTCAAGAGGTGCGGCCCGGATGGGCAGTGGGTACGCGGGCCCAGGGGGCAACCGTGGCGCAATGCCTCCCAGTGCCAACTGGACATGGACGAAATGGAGGCTCAGGTAGTGCTCGGTGGGGGGAAAAGCGGCCAGGTTGGTGGCCCTGGAGGCCCACGGGGCACCACCCCTGCTGTGGTTTGCAGAAGGAGGTGGCCCAGCTATACAGCAGCTTCCAGGCAACCTACACGGTGGGCTACGGGCTGTCCCTGGGGGCCCTGCTACTGGCCCTTGCTGTCCTGTTGGGCTGCAGGTAGGACTCTGCCCCCGGCAGCGGGCGGGCGGGCCGGTGGGCACGGCGAGGGTTGACTCTCTGCTCTTCAGCAAGCTGCACTGCACTCGCAATTACATCCACGCCAATCTCTTCGCCTCCTTCGTGCTCAAGGCCGCCGCCGTCCTGGCCACTGACCGTCTGCTCCAGACCCGCTACGGCCAGCAGCTGGGCGACGACCTCAGCGTGAGCCTCTGGCTCAGCGACGGGGTGAGCGCCGGGCTCAGGGGTTGGGGTGGGCTCAGATGTCAGGATCAGGCCTGGCCGTCCCAGTCACGCTGTGCCTGCTCAGGCGGTGGCCGGCTGCCGGGTGGCCACGGTCTTCATGCAGTACGGTGTTGTGGCCAACTACTGCTGGCTGCTGGTGGAGGGCGTCTACCTGCACAGCCTGCTGGGTCTGCCCACCTTCCCCGAGAGGAGCCGCTTCTCCCTGTACCTGGGCATCGGCTGGGGTAAGGGCCGGCACGGGCCGGGGGCGGGGGCGGGGAGCCTGGGCTGGGGATCTCAACCACTGTCCCCACAGGTGCCCCCCTGCTATTTGTCATCCCCTGGGCGGTGGTCAAGTGCCTCTTCGAAAATGTGCAGTGAGTGGCTCTGGGCCGGGCGGGCCGAGCAGGAGGGCTGGGCCTGCAGGTGTGGGGTGGGGCGTGGGCTGAGGGCAGGTGCAGCGGCTCTGAGTGGCGCTGGGCTGGGCTGGGCCTGCAGGTGTGGGGCGGGGCGTGGGCTGAGGGCAGGTGCAGCGGCTCTGAGCGGCTCCCCACAGGTGCTGGACCAACAATGACAACATGGGCTTCTGGTGGATTCTGCGTGTCCCTGTCATCCTGGCCATCCTGGTGAGGGTGGGATGGCCCAGGGAGAGTGTATCCTGCCAGGGACCCCAGCTGGGCTGCGGGCCGGGCTGCCCGTCCTGGCTGGGTGCCCAGTCGCTCACCTGGCCCTGCTCTCACAGATAAACTTCTTCATCTTTGTCCGAGTCGTCTGCTTGCTGGTGGCCAAACTGCGGGCCCACCAGATGCACCACACAGACTACAAGTTCCGGTGGGTGTGGGCAGGAGGCTCTGGGGGCAGGCGGGGCGCAGTCAGGCCTGTGTCCTGGGTGGCTCAGGCCCTGCCCCCGCAGGCTGGCCAAGTCCACGCTGACGCTCATCCCCCTTCTGGGTGTCCACGAGGTGGTCTTCGCCTTCGTGACCGACGAGCAGGCGCAGGGCGCCCTGCGCGCCACCAAGCTCTTCTTCGACCTCTTCCTCAGCTCCTTCCAGGTACCGCCCCCACCCCTGCCCGGCTCCCAGGCGCGTCCCTGCCCCGCCCCTGACCCCCCTGTCCCCGCAGGGCCTGCTGGTGGCTGTCCTCTATTGCTTCCTCAACAAGGAGGTAGGTGGGGGCTGAGGGCTGGGGTCCTCCCCTGCCCTGACCCCTGGGGTGACCAGCTGGCCCCACTTTGTACCCAGGTGCAGTTGGAGCTGCTGCGGCGCTGGCGGCGCTGGCACCTGGGCAAGGCGCTGCGGGAGGAGCGGTCAGCCACTGTGCACATACCCTCAGCCGGCCCGGAGAAGCTGCAGCTGGCACAGGCGGGGGGCAGCAGTGGGGCTGGCTGGGACCGCTCAGCGAAGGCCTTGCTGGCTGGTGACCTCCCTGGGCTGGCCGAGCGGCCCTTCTGAGCGCTGGGCCTGCACTCAGACCCTGAGAGGACTGCCCTGGCCACCAGCCACCTGCCCCCTGGGTTCGCTGCAGATATCTGCCTTGAGGCTCAGGCAGGGTGCTGCCAATGGCCCAAGCTTGAACTACAGGCCTGTGTGCCCATGTGTGTCCGGGGGCAGGGGCAGTCCCTGGGGCCTGCAGCAATAAAAGGCTGGATCAGTAGCTGCTGGCATGTGCTGTGGGCCGGCCGGGCAGGCTCTGCTCCAGGAGTGCTGTATGGAGAGCTGGCATTGTTCTGTGCCCATTCTGGGGGGCGCCCCTCAGAGAGTTCCACTTCTTGGTCAGTTGGAGCCAGAACCCCTGGGTAGATATGGCCACCTCCCCTGCCCCCATGGCCAGCAGGGGGGTAGGGAGGGGTCTGGTGGTCGAGGGAGGCCCATGGCGTGTGGAAGCAGGACCTCGGCTTCCTTCCTCTGCTGCCACAGCTGAGTGCAGGACTGGAGACGGGGGGATGGGTCCTGGAGTGCAGCGGGCTCTGGCAAGAGCATCGGGCTGTCCTGGCCCTGCCTCCCTGGCACTTGGCAGCCCCCCCTCCAGCTCAGAGGCCCCTGGGGCCCCCTGGGGCTGACGGAGGCTGCGTCGTGAGCTGTGTGGGATGTGCAGGCGTGTGTGCATGGTGGGAAGGCCAGCCAGGTGGTACTGTTCAGGGAGCCACGTGGCCGGCAGTGGCTTCAACAGAGCATGGCTAATTGAGCAAATGAAAGGACAGGCGGCCTCTCAGGAAAGGTAAACAGAATTACCTGCCTAGTAGACCCTGCTGCCCGCTGGGCCTGAGCAGAGCAGGGAGGGAAGGGAGCCCACAGTGGGCCGGGCCGGGCCAGGGTACTGTCCAGCTGCATGTGGCCACTGGCTGCCTGAAGCTACAATCAGTTCCTGTCTGGGCCCTGGCATGCCCACCCCGTGTCACCCCATCCCAGGCGTAACGTGTCCATGCCAGCTGCGCTGCGGCCAGTGGCTGCCTAGGGAGAAGTCTGCCGACCATGCTCCTGTCGGCCTGGCCCACCTCCAGCCTCTCTGTCCTCACAGCCCCACAGGCCAAGCTGGTGGCTATGACCGGCGGCCCAGTAGGGGGTGATGTACCCACCGGCCTCTAGCCCAACATCTCCGCCCCTCCTTTCACATCACCACTGCTGCCAGTCCTTTCTCCCAAGGCTGCCAGGGGTGTGGGGGCAGGTGTGCACACAGGCTGTGGGGGCATGGCGGCCAGCTGTGTGAATGGAGCAGAAAAAGGCACTCCCAGGGCGCTGGAGGCCAAGGAGAGAGGGAGACAGGCTGCACGCTGGGGGCGGCAGCTGGAGACGGCCCCGTAGGCCGGCAGAGGGGTCAGCAGAGCCCCTAAGAGTGGAGGTGGATTTCCATGACATGCGGGGAGTTCTGGACTTCGCACATGGTGCTGAGAAAAACTGGCAGCCGCGAGTCTTGACACCCAGTGATGGGGAAGTACTGTGTGTCCTGGGCAGGAAGAGGACAGCCGGGGGGGACGCTCACACAGCTTGCCAAGAAACACAGATGCAAGGCCAGGCTTCGTGGTGCAGTGGGTGAAGCTGCTGCCAGCGATGCTGGCATCCCTGCAGGCACCCAGTTCCCACCCAACTCCCTGCTTGAGCCCATGTGTTTGGGTCCTGTCACCCACATGGAGACTAGGGGAGCTCAGGCCTGGCCATTGCAGCCATCTCAAGCATGCGTCTGGCCCTTCTATTCTTATAGAAACTTTTTTTTTTACCCAGAACATTTATTTGTTAACTTGAATGGCAGTTCCTGAGAGAATTTTCTGTCCACTGGCTCACTCCCCAAATGGCTACAGTGGTCTGGGCGGGGCTGGAATGGAGCCAGGAGCTGCTTCCGGGTCTCCAAGCACTTAGCTTTCTCAGGCCATGGAAAGTGGAGCAGCCAGGACACGAACAAGTGCCCATCTGGATGCCAGCACTACAGGTAGTGGCTTTACCTGCTATACCACATCAGGTACCCCTCAAAACAAACCTTAATGTTTCTTAGGCCTGGTGGCTGGAGTCCTCACCTTGCACACACCAGGATCCCATACAGGCACCGGTTTATATCCCAGCAGCCCCACTTCCCATCCAGCTCCCGGATTGTGGCCTGGGAAAGCAGCAGAGGACAGCCCAAAGCCTTGGGACCCTGCACCCAGAAGAGCTCCTGGCTTCGGATCGGCACAGCATCGGCTGTTGCAGCCACTTGGGGAGTGAATCATCGGACGGAAGATCTTCCTCTCTGTCTCTCCTCCTCTCTGTATATCTGACTTTCTAATAAAAATAAATCTTTTTAAAAAAAGAGTCTCTGGGCCTGGGGATACACACACTGGATCTGCTCAGCTGACACACCTTGGCTTTCCCAGCCGGGCGCACGGAAGCCAGTGCCAGCTCAGACCTCTCACAGCACTCAGCACGTGGGAGCACTCTCCCCACCAGGTCTCTAAGGCGTCAGCAAAGGCGTGCCCCCCCCATCGCCAGGTTGTGGGTAGACAGAGGAATGACCACTCCTGGGGCTCCTGCCACCCACAAGGGCCTGGGGGAATAAGCCAGAGTGTGGACAGAACACAATCCTGTACAGGGCTTCCCTGGCACCTCTCAGCTGGTGGGAAGCCCCCCAACGTGGTTGGTGGGGTGGGGCGGGGTGCCTCGCTGTGTGACTGCAGCCAACAGCACTGGGCAGGGTGCCTGGCTGCGTCCTTGCCTCCCCCAAGCTCCTGCCTCGGCCAGTGAGGCTTGTGGGCATCTGGCGGCAGCTGGCCTGTCAGGGAAGGCCCTTCCTGGGGCTCAGGCCACACCCCTCCCCTGCTCCAGAAGGCATTCCAGGGGAAGGGCAGGACCCACGGCTTCCCCATGTACCTGACCCCCGCGATCATGAGTGGGCTTTGCAGCCCTGGCTGGGAGCCGAAGCACAAGGGCTGTGAGGCAGGGTTCCGGAGAGACCACCGAGAGGCTGACCCCTGGTCACCTGCTTTTATTCAAGGCCCTGTCCCAGGGCCACACGGATGCCTAACTTGCTGGGACACAGGAAGAAGGGGTCGTGGTGACCCTCCCAGGACACGCCAAGAGCCAGGACAGGCCCAGAAGCACCACCACCTTCTGGTCAGCCCGGCACCCTTCGCCCCTGGGGGCCACCGTGGCCAGCACCAGGGAGGGGCTAGGCCTCACTGCTGGGGCCCCTGGGGGATTTAGCAGTGTCCCAGGTCCTGAGCACCCGGGTCATCTTGGAGCTGAGTGAGGAGCTAGGTGGTGTCTAAGCAAGGGAAGGGAAGGGCTGGTGCGCTGCCCATGCTGGGGGCAGGCAGTGCTGCCCAAGAGCGCCCCTGCACGGGGGGCAGGGCCCTTGTCCCTCTAGACCCTAAAGGAGACGGGGGCTGGGGCTACAGCAGGTCAGGTTAGAGAGCTGAGGCCTGGGGCTGGGGCAGGCAGAGCCAAGTGGCACCTGGGTGGGGGAAGCAGGGGCATGTGGGGGCAGTAGCTGGGGTGACGGGCCTCGGGAGTCAGCCTCCCATGGCAGGCGGGGCTCCATCAGGCACAGCCCGCCCTCTAGGACTTCTTGGTGTCCTGCGGGCTGCGGCGCCTCAAGTCGCTCAGGTCGACGGGCTTGAAGCCTGCCAGGGAGGGGGGCCAGCAGGGTGGCACTGGATCAGCGGCCAGGCCCCGGCCCGCCCCCGGCCCCCCAGGGGCCCCACTCACTCTTGAGGCTGGGGTTGGGGACCTTCTCCACGTACTCCTCCACCAGGCCCCGCTCGCTGCCCGACAGCTGGCTCCGAAGGTCTCTTTCCACACCCTGCCAGGCTGCAGCCCGGCCACAACAGTCAGCGCCACCCGTGCTGGCCAGGAAGGCTCTCCTCCCAGGCCAACCCGCCTCCTGGGCCATGTCCCCAGCACACACCCTCCTCCTGGCCAGTGCCCTGACACCCCACTCTGCCAGGGCTGGCACCCCCACCCTCCTCCTGGACCAGCACCCACCCTCGTAGATGAAGCGAACATTCTCTTCGTGGGCAGGGGTGAAGATCTCGCTGCTCATCGGGGGGGAGCGGGGGCTGCTGTTTCTCCTGGCGTTGTACAGGACTCTGGGCACAGGGGAGCTGGGGGCCAGGCGTGTGAGGGAAGGAGCCTGGGGTGCCCCGCCCGGCCTCGCCCACCTGCCCGAGACCCACCTGGTCATTGCTGGGGTGTCCGGGCCCAGTGTCCTGCTGCCAGGTCCCCTCGGCCTCTGTAACAGAAGCCCCGGGACAAGCAGTGGATGCGATGGGCATGGCCGTGTGCAGCAGGAGGAGGCCCCAGGCACACCCAGGGCTGCCCCCAACATGGCCAGTCCCAGGCAGGTCAGTGGGAAGTGGGGCCGTGACCCCCACACACCTCAGACGCAGCTGCCCCTCAGGCACAATCCCCCAAAACCCAGAGAACCCCGGCTGTGTCAGCAAAGGATGTATGCTGGCCTCTAAGCGGGAGGGGCCTGCACCCCAGGTTTGAGTTGCCAGCGAGTGACTCCACCTGGCCCTGGAGGCGCCTGTCTGCTCAGGGCTCTCCTGGCAGTTGGGGGCACAGCGGAAGCCCTGAGACTGCTGGGCATCACTCTCCCTGCCCAGGTGGGTGAGGAGGGCAGGGACCACAGGCTTGTGACCTCAGCCTTGGCAGCTTTGGGGCCAGGCCGGGAGGCTCAGAGGGGCATGGCAGCCGGAGGGGCTGGGGCAGCATCAGCTGGTGTCCCTGCCTCCTGGGGCCCACGGCTGGCCGGCCCTGCAGCTGCCCATCTGTGCCCTGGCCCGGTCGGGGTGGCAGCCAGTGTGACAGTGTGCCCTCCCTGCCAGACTGCCCCTTGCCTGGCTGCTCAGCCACGTCCCCCTTCCCTGCTGAACCCCAACCCCTGGGTTCCTGACAGGCACTGCTCCCCAGATGCCCAAGGGCCACAGGTGGGGCACACCCCAGGCAGGTGCTGCCTCCAGGCTGCACACTGGCAGCACACGCTGGGTCAGTCACTGTCATCTGCAGCCAGCCCCAAGGCCCCACGGTCCACGACCCAGACCCTGACCCTGCACGGCCCCGCAGCAGGCAGAGGGTGCAGCAGCCGGCACCCCAAGGGGCGCTGCCCCTCCCGGTTCCCAACCAAGGACAGGCAGCAGCCCGCGACCCCTGCACGCTCAGGGGCCCCTGCAGCAGCCCCGACCACGCGGGCCCCAGGCGGGGGTCCCACCCAGACAGCTCCTCAAAGCCCTCCTGGGGGCCTTGCTGCCCCCTCCGCCTAGGGACAGCGACGCCTGGACAGCGGGTGACCGGCCCGCGTGTCCCCCGCCCGTCCACCGCCCGCCCCGGTCCAGCCCCCAGTCCACCGCCCCGCCAGCCCCGGTCCAGCTCCCGCCCACCGCCTCACCTCGCCCGGTCGGCCGCCGCCGCCGCCGCCGCGTCCAGCTGGGAGGCCCCGGCGGAAGTGACGCGGCGCGGCCCACGTGACGGCGCGATGGCGGCTACGGGCTGAGGGGAGGGGCGCGAGGACGCGGCCCAGTCACGAGGCCCCCGTGGCGGGCTTGGCAGTCATGTTTATTGAAAAAGTAAAAAGTATCACAATAAAAAATGCACCTGGAGGGAGTGGAGGCCGGAGCGCTGAGTGTGTGTGTGTGCAGGGCGGGGTCGAGGCCGGCCTGGCCCCGAGGCGCTCACGCCATCTTCGTCCCTTGGAAGAGCTCCACCAGGTCCTTGAAGTCGGGGTCGATGAGGTCGGAGGGCAGGTCGCCGTCGTCGTTGGCGGCGGCCCTGTCGGCCCCCAGGGAGATGAGGTACCTGGGGGCGAGCAGCAGCGTGGGCACGAGGAAACCGAGCCTGTGGAGCGTCCCCGCTGGCCGCGGGCCCGGGGCGGCCAGGGCGGGCAGGCCCGTCCTCACCTGGCTATTTCGGGGTATCCATCGCTGCAGGCGATGTGCAGGGGCGTCCAGCCCGTCTCGTCGCGCTGGTGGATGTCCGCCCCGTGCCTGACCAGCAGCTTCACGCAGTCCAGATTCCCAGAGAGCACGGCCTCATGCAGGGCCGCCAGGCCTGGGCAGGGCAGGGTGCACTCAGGGCCGAGCTGGCCCCCTGGGGCAGGCTGCAGGCAGGGGGTCCAGGCCCAGCCACCTGGGGCAGGCTGCGGGCAGGGGGTCCGGGCCCACCCTCCTGGGGCAGGCTGCAGGCTGCAGGCTGCAGGCAGGGGGTCCAGGCCCAGCCACCTGGGACAGGGCAAGGGTCTGGGCTGGACCCCCTTGTAGGGATGCCTCAGGACGGGGTGGTGGCACCAGGCCTGCGGCTCACCTGAGGGGTGGATGGTATCCAGGGAGACCTTTCGGGCACGGATGAAACGCCCCACCTGTTCCAGGTCCCCCTGGCGGATGTGATCCAGGAACAGGACATCGTTGGGAAACCGCACACTGCGGTTGGCCAGCAACCGCCGGCGCCTGTGCCGTGGGCTGTAGCGGGCATAGCGCACCGTCCTGCTGGGCATTAGGGCTGCCCTTCTGGGGACCCTGCTGCTTGGGGTGAGGGTCAGTGTGGGCTCTCTTCCTCCGGACACAGACCCTGCTTCTGGCTTATATAGGACTGCGGGCGCTATATAAAGCTGCGTGGTCACGCTGTGGGGCGCGAGGGCCTGAAACCGAACCGCCCCCCCCCCCCCCCCCCCGTCAAGGATCGTATTAGCAGCTCGTCTTTCAGCCCACCTGTTGTGTGTCCTGCCAGAGAGGTCAGATCCTTTCTGGCCGCCGCTCCCTAACCCACAGCTGGACTGTGAAGGTGCCTTATGGAGGGCACGGGCAAGAGGCCGGGGCCCAAGTGGGTGCAAAGTGGATGCTGTGGGCAGGCCCAGGTGACTGACCTGTCCCAGGACCCCAGGAGGCAGGGGCCACCCTGGTAATGCCACACCTGAGGGGTGGGACCACATGGGGTGCCTGTGTGTGGTGGGGGCTGCCCCAGGACCCCAGGGGGCAGGTGCTGCCCTGGTAATGTCACACATGAGGGGTAGGACAACATGGGGTGCCTGTGTGTGGTGAGGGGTGCCCCTCTGCCCCAGCCTTCTCCTAGATGATAACCTGGAGTTCTCCCCCTGCCGGCTGCCCTCAGCCCTGCCACAGCCACAGCTGGACGCCAAGGGGGCGCTTGGACCAGAACCTGAGAGGGGCCTGGCAGACAGGATGTGGGCACTGGGAACGGAACCCAGCTGCAAGGGCAGCTCGGCAACTCCGAGGAGGGGTGGCCCCAGGGTTGACCTCCCTATTGCCCCGCGTCTGTCCAAAGCTCCCCATCGTCCCAACCAACCGTGCGCAGGGATGCCTGTCACTGAGCCATCCCCGTCAGGCTTTTACAGCCTCTCGACCTGCCTCAGGGCCCAGGGGCATCGTGTGCCAGATGCAGTGCCACTAGGCACACTGTAGGCAGCTGCGGCCTCTGCCAGACTGGGCGTACAAAGACCCTGCTGGGGTACCCACACTTCCAGGGGTGGGGAAGGGCATCGCGCCCCAGCTGCAGTGGGCGCATGCTCAGCTCACATGCTGGAAAGCCTGTGGCTGTTCTGCACAGAGGTTCAGGTGATAGCCTGGGAACGAACCTGCAGCCAGCTGGACAGGACAGGCCTTGACAGGAGTGGCCATGCAGACCTCTCTCTGTGGGCATGGTGCCTTTCGCTGTGTGGAGGATTGGAATTAGAAGCTGCTGGGGGCACCTCGCCCAGGAGGCTGGCATCATAGTCGTTTCTGTACCTGTGTAGTCCCGACAGGCCATGCGATGCAGGCTGGCTTTTTAAAGGTTTATTTACATGTCTAGCGTGGTAGCCTAGGAGCTAAATCCTTGCCTTGCATGCACCGGGATCCCACATAGGTGCTGAATCCCACATGGGTGTCTCAGATGCTCCACTTCCCAACCAGTTCCCTGCTTGTGGCCTGGGAAAGCAGTGGAGGACGGCCTAAAGCCTTGGGACCCTGCACCTGCGTGGGAGACCCGGAAGAAGCATTCTAAGTTCAGACGGGCTCAGCTCTGGCTGCTCTGGCCAGTTGGGGAGTGAAGCAGCACCTCTCTGTGTATGTGTCTTTCGGCTGAGCCTGGGCCTCCCTCTTCACCTCCTCCCAGGCACTCAGCAGGAAGTGGGTGAGCCGCTGAGCAGCCTGGGACCAGACACCCCTGGGCTGCGGTGCTTCATCTCCCGACACTATGAGCTCGGGAAGTGACCCGGTGTTCACACTTCCTACAGGTCAGAGCATGTGACGAAGAATGCTCCCCGGGCTTTGAGGTCCTGCCGGGAGCCAGGACAAGTCGCCACAGGACCACAGGAGGCCCAAGGCCCCAGCCCGGGAGCTGAGGTTTTGGGGCGGGGCAGAGTGTCTGGGCAGCCTGGCCTGCTGGCCCGGCCAAGGAGGCCTGGGCACCACCCACAGCTCCCAGCAGGCCGGGACCCAGGAATGCCCATCAGCCATGCCCACGATGGGGCAAGGCACTAGTGACTCACTGCCCTCTCAGGAGCGCGTGACCGCCACAGTGCCCAGTTGCTGTGCAGCTGGCCAGCAGGGTCACTGTACCCCTCTCCTGTGCTTCTTTTAGCCTGAACCTGGATAGGCCCTGAGCTCAGCCTGCGGCTGTCTGCCCCCGGGGGCCTTTTCCCTGCCAGGGGCCACCATGCAGTGTCATCAGCTCAAGTCCAAGATGAAGCAGCCGCCTGTCCAGCCCACCGGGGCCATGACCCACAGCTACACATCCCCGAGGCCTGGCCTGCCTGCCCTGGCCAGCCACCAGCCCAGTCTGTGAACATTAGGACCCGTGGCCCGCTAGCTCGCCAGCGCCCACTACAGGAAGCAGGCAGCAGCACAGCCTGAGACACCTGCCAGCCCAGGGTCTAACCAGGGTGTTGCCCAGTGAGCACCTGAGCTCCCCCAGATCCCAAGAGCTGCCCCTCTGCAGGCGCTCAGGGCACCTTTTGTCTCCCAAGTGGGGGTAGGGGCCAAGGACGTGGACCGTCCTCCGCTGCTTTCTCTGGTCCATTAGCAGAGAGCTGGATCAGCAGTGGCGTAACCAGGACCAGAACTGGTACCCACTTGGGATGCTGGTGCCACAGTGCCAGCCCCTTCCTGGTACCTGCTGCAGGTCCCCTTCAGATTGCTGTGGAAGATTATAGGGATGGCACAGCAAGCTGCCCCTCGCCCTGTCCTCTCGTAGCCTGACCCTGTGCAAGCGTGTGACTGGGCACTGTGAACCCACAGACAGTGCAGCTGGCAGCTTCAAACACATGCAGGCAACATGCTACAGAAGCCTGTGCCCTGAGCCGGACACCGGTGGGGTCCCAGGGATACATGCCTGTGGGAGCAGCAAGGTGCGGGCGGTGGCGTACTTGTCCCATACCCCACCTGCCCTGTAGCCTACGGGCTGGGGACAAGACAGAAGCAGCACCAAGTAGTACAATTTCAACTTTATTTGGCCAATGGTGGATTCCAATGTTGGGGTGCAGATGCCTGGAGGAGCGTCAGTGTTAAGACTCGGCTCAGGCTGCCTTGGCTGGGTCCGGTTCTGCCTCACGCAGGCCGCACTGGGAGGGGATCCAGTGCTAATGACGGGGCCAAGCCCGGCCCCATTTGGGCCCTGTAGCCAGTGGCCCCGGCCCTCCCTCAGGCGGGATCCTGGGAGTCTGACCTGGGACACAGGAGCCATGCTGGGGCACAGGTGGGAGGGACTGTGGCCAGCCTGGCTCCACCCCCAGGGGCAGGGGCTCCAGGGAGGCGTGACAAGTGTCCGGACATAGGAAAATGCCTGAAAATCCCACAGGTGGAGTTTCCATGGTGATACCACCGAGCCCCGATGGGGGAGGCCCCAACGTGAGATTCTCAAACATTTTAGGGAGCTCTCAGACGAAGAACATGTACAAAAATGTACATCACGATTAAAAAACTGCCCAGCGAGTGGGCCGGCCTGGTAGTCAATTCCTTTCCAAAGATTGAAAAGTGTGGAGGAGACGCTCGGGTCCCAGCGGGCTCCCGGGCGGGGTGGGCTCTGCCCTGGGGGCTGCATCACCACGGTGTGGTTCCGGGCGCCAGGCCCACCCGTGCTCACAGCTCATCCCGTACTTTCTGGTCCTCGTCCTCCTCCAGGTCCGGCTCCTCTGCTTCTTCCAGGTCCTCCAGACCCTGGGGGAGAGGAGGGGGAGGCTGGGCTCTCGGCCTGCAGCAGGGGAAGTGGACCCTCC